>NW_006400258.1:34468-60365 GCF_000299155.1 Elephantulus edwardii | reverse complement strand
TGTAATTATTGAAAGGTAGGGTTTTATTGCTGTCATTCTGTTCAATTCTTTTTGGTGTTGTTGCTAGTTACTTTGGTCCATCCTGTTTTTGGTGGCATCTCTGTTTCAAGGACGTTTCTCAGTGTTTCCTGTAAGGCTGGTCTTGTTTTTACGAACTCCTTTAGGTTCTCTATTTCTGAGAATTATTTGATCTCTCCTTCATATTTTGGCCTTTTTGAACTCAAGTAATTTCGTCCACACTCCCAGAAGTCCTGCTGCCAGCCTCAGAGAGCTAAATAATTTTGAGCCTAAGAACAACCGCTGGGACACTCCATTTTATCCTTTCCCAGCTCAAGTAATACCATTCACACTCCCACAAATCTGACAGCCAGCCCCTGACAGTTAAACATTTTTTGGGGCTGCTGGGAGACCACAATTTTGTCTTCCCTAAATCAGGTAATTTTGTCCACACTCCCAGATATCAAGAAGGAAGTCCCTGAGGCTTATATAGTTGTGGGGGCTGAGAGCAACCATTGGGGGGAATGCACTTTGACTTTTCACAACTTAGTTAATTCTGCCCACATTCATAGAAGTCCAGTGGGCAGCCCCTGAGGGTTTAATAGTTTTTGGGCTGAGAGCAAACGCCTGAAGACTCCACTTTGGCCCTTCCGAACTCTGATAATTCATCCCACAGTCCTAGAGTCCAAGAGGGCAGCCCCTGTGGGTTAAATAGTTTTAGGGGTTTGGAGCATCCACTGTGAGGCTCCAGTTTGGTCTTTCCCAACTCAGGTAATTCAACCTACATTCCCACATCCCTTGGGGAGCCCCTCAGGCTTAAATGGTTTTGAGGGTGAGAGCTACTGCCTGGAGATTACACTTTGTCCTTTCTGAACTCAGGTAATTCCACCCACACTCCCAGAAGTCTTGGCAGCCAGCTCCTGAGGATCAACTAGTTTTGGGGGCTGAGAGCAACCCACTGTGACTCCACTCTGGCCTTTTCCAACTCAGTTAATACCATGCACACTCCAGAAATCGGTCATTCAGCCTCTGAGTTTTAAATGTTGTGTTTGTTTTTCAGCTGAGAGAAACCACTGGGTGTTTACACTTTGGTCTTTCCCAACTCATATAATTCCACCCAAAGTCCCAAAATTCCTGCAGGAAGACCTGAAGGTTAAATAGATTTGGGGACTGAGAACAACTTCCATGAGGCTCCATTTTGGCCTTTCCCAGCTCAGGTAATTCTGCTCATACTCCCAGATATCTAGAGGACAGCCTCTGAGGGTAAAATAATTTTGGGGCTCAGAGCAACCACTAGAGACTCAACTTGGCCTATCCCAAATCACATAATTCCCCCCACACTTCCAGAAGTTGAGCGGGCAGCTCCTGAGTGTGAAGTAGTTTTGGGCAGAGAGCAACCACACGGATATTTCATTCTGGCCTTTCCCAACTCAGGTAATTCTGCCCACACTCCCAGGAGTCCAGCAGGCAACTTTTGAGGCCTAAATAGTACTGAGGATGAGAGCAACCAACAGCAGCCTCCACTTTGTCCTTTCCCAACTCTTGTCATTCCACCCAAACTCCCAAATCCAGCTGACAGACCTGAGTTTTAAATAGCTTTTGGGCTTAGAGCTACTACCAGGAGATGGTACTTTGGCCATTCCAAACTCAGGTAATCCTGCTCACACTTTCATAAGTCTAGAAACTTATTAGCCCCTCAGGGTTAAATGTCTTTGGAGGTGAGAGAAATCACCTGAAGACTCCACATTGACCTTTCCCGACTCAGGTAATTCCACTTACACTCTCAGAAGTGCAGTGGGCAGTTCCCGAGGTTTAAATAGTTTTAGGGATGAGAGGAACTACCAAAAGACTCAACTTTGAACTTACCCAACTCAGGTTATTCTGCCCACACTCCCAGAAGTCTGCCAGGAATCCCATGAGGGTAAAATAGTTTTTGGGGCTGAGAGGAACCACCATGCGGCTCCTCTTTGGCTTTCCCCAACTCATTGTTTGTGAGATTGTAAAATGGTACAACCACTCTGGAAAGCAGTTTAGCACTTCCTCAAAAAGTTGATTCATCAAAAATCTCAACATAGAAATTCCATATGACCCACATATTCCATTGTTTGGAATATACTGCAAGAAAATGGAAACTGAGTCTCAAATGGAAACTTGTACGCTGATGTTCTTAGTAGCGTTATTCACAATCACAAGAACATGGAAACAGCCCAGATGTCCAACCACAAACAAATGGATTGAGACATTGTGGTACATTCATACAATAGAATACTATACAGCATGCAGGAGCAATGATTTTGTAAATTCCTACCTAACTTGGGTGGGACTGGAGAGCATTATGCTGAATGAACTCAATCTCACAAGGACAAATACTGTATAAAACCATTATTGTAGAACAAGTATGAGCATCCAAAATAGAGGGATGAGGATGGGTGAGGGGATAGGGTATTATTAATCATAGGTTTGTACAATTCGATGAATGGGTGGGGTGAAGGAAATGGGAAGATGTGCCATATACTATGTAGCACGCAGGAGCAATGATTTTGTAAATTCCTACCTAACTTGGGAGGGACTGGAGAGCATTATGCTGAGTGAACTCAGCATAAGACAAATATTATATAAAACTATTATTGTAGAATGAGTATGAGCATTCAAGGGGAAGGGAGAGCGGAAGCAGAGGGGTGAAGATGGGCAGGGGGGTGAGGTGGAAGGCATGTTAAACATAGGGTTGCACAATTTAGTGGGGGGGTGTTTGAAGGAAATGGGAAGGGTCGTTTGTGAAAAACAATGTATTCAAACTTTGTAAGTAAATCAGTATAAAAAACCCCACAACCACGAAAAAAACACCTAACCCAATGGAGGAGTAGCTATAAGTGGATCTGACTTGATGTAGACAATAAAAACATCATCTGGTAATGTCTCTTGAGCCACATTTGGAAAGCAAGGGATGGAAAGTGCTAGTGAGAGATGGAGCCCCTAGTTTGATTTCAGGTTCTGCCATCTTACTACATGTATGACTTGGAACAAATCACAACTACTTAACACTATTTTCACACTGCAATAGTAGGGACAATATTTTATGGATTAAATGTGATGATTATGAGAGTGTCTTTTAAAGACTATGAAAGTTATACAAATGTTTTTGTTAATGATGGTGGAATAATTTAGAAATTCATAGTTATGTTGGTTGCCAAACTTAATCAGCATACTCAATGTCACTGAAGTATATAAATGACAGATGTTGAATTTGTGAATATTTTGTATTATGTATTCTTGCCACAATAAAACAAAAGAGGTAAAAAAAAAACAGTAGTGGGGGCTGACAGCAAATCATCTTGAGGCTCCACTCTGGCTTTTCCCAACTCAGGCAATAGCATCCAGATTCCAGAAGTCCAGTGGCCAACCCCTGATTTTTAAATGTTTTTTGGGGCTGAGAGAAACCACCGGGAGGCTTCACTTTGGCCTTTCCCAACTCAGGTAACTCAGCCCACACTCAGAAGTCCAGTGGCCATCCCCTTAGGGTTAAATTTTTTTTGGGTGAGAAAACCCACTGGGAGACTTCACTTGGGCATTTCCCACCTGAAGCAATTTCACCCACACTCCCAGAAGTCCAACCGGCTGACATAAGGATTAAATAATTTTGGGCTGAGAGCAACGGCTGGATGTCCCACTTTGGCCTTTCCCAAATCAAGGATTTCTGCCCACAGTTCCAGATGTCTGGCAGGTAGACCAGAAGGTTAAATAGTTTCGAAGGCTGAGAATAACTGCTGTAAGGTTCCATGTTGGCCTTTCTCAATTTAGGGGTAATTCCACCTACACTCCCAGATGTCTGGCAGCCCCTCATGGTTAAATGGTTTTGGGACTCCAGTTTGTCCTTTCTGAACTCAGGTAATTCCACCCACACTCTCAAGGCAGCCCCATGAGGGTTAAATAGCTTTTGTGAGCTGAGAGCAACCCTCTGGTATACTTCACTTTGACCTTTTCCAATTCAGGTAATACAATCCACGTTCCCAGAAATCTAGCTTCAACCCCTGACTGTTAAAAATGTTTCTAATGGGATGAGAGATATCGCAGGGAGGATCCACATTGACCTTTCCAACTCATGCAATTCTAAATACACCCCAGAATTCTGACTGGCAGCGCTGATGGTTAGTTTTGGTGGCTAAGGGCAACCAACCGGGGGACTGCACTTTGGCCTTTCCCAACTCAGGTAATTCTTCCCACTCTCCCTGGAGTCTAGCTGACAGCTCCTGAGGGCTAAATAATTTTGGAGGCTGAAAGCAACTGCTGGGAGACTGACTTTGGCCCTTCACAACTCAGGTAATTCCACCCAAACTCTCAGAAATCCAGTGAGAAGCCCTTGAGAGTTAAATAATTTTGGGGGCTGAGAGCTACCACCACAACACTCCCATTATTCCTTTCCCAAGTAAGGTAATTTTGCCTGCACTCCCAGAAGTCCTGCAGACAGCCCATGAGTATTAAATATTTTGGGGGGTTGAGAGCAACTTGGAGACTCCAATTTGGCCTTTTGCAACTCAGGTAATGCCAACACTACCAGAGATGAACAGACCTAAGGCTTAAATAGTTTTGGGACTGAGAGAGAATCAACTTTGGCCTTTCTCAACTCATGTAATTCTGCCCACACTTTAGAAGTAAGGTGGGCAGCCCCTGAGAGTTAAATAGTTTTGGGGGCTGAGTGCAACCGTCAGGGGAGATCTTTCTGGCCTTTCCCAACTCAGGTAATTTCGACCCCAATCTCAGAATTCCAGAGGCCAGCCACTCAGGGTTAAATGTTTTTGGAGGTTAGAGAAATAGCTGGAGACTCCACTTTGGCCTTTTCCAACTCAGGTAATACCACCCACTCTCCCAGAAATGTAAAGGCCGGCCCCATCTGGTTAAATGACTTTTGGGTGAGAGAACCCTCCAGAAGATTCCATTTTGGCCTTTCCCAACTCAAAGAATCCTGCCCACACTCCCAGAAGTGTGACAGGGAGACCTGAGCGTTAAATAATTTTGGGGCTGAGAGCAGTGGTCAGGAGGCTCCACTTTGGCTTTTCCCAACTAATGTAATTCTGCAAAAACTCACAGAAGTCTGGCAGGCAGACCAGAAGGTTAAATAGTTTTGGGGGCTGAGAGCAACCACTGTGAGGCTCCACAGTGGCCTTTCCCAACTCAGGTATTTCTACCCACACACCTAGAAATTGTTAGGTTAGGCTAGGTTAGTGGACTTAAAGAAGAAATCAGAGAGAATGAGAGAAAGCTTAATGCAGCTTTATTAAAAGGGGGGGGAGGGGAGCTCCTGGGTGAGTTCCTCATCCTGGAGAGGCAGAATGGGAAGTCACACTGTGAACTTACTGGGGAGGATTTTTATAAACAGAGTCTTAAGGAAGGGACATTCCATTCTGATTTATGAGCCACCTGCTAGCTTAGTCAGACAGGCAAGGCCATTTGCCTTCTTCTCTGAAGCAGGCAAGGCCATCAGTATTTGAGTTCTGAATTCTTCATTCTTCTCTTTGGCCCTTTTTGCCCAGACTAACATCTTAGACTCTTTTAAGTGATAAAACAGGGCAACGTATCTTTCTTTTGGCTATTTCCTGCTGAACAGGGGCGATGATCTGGGGGTTCAGAGCCTGGAAGTGAGTCAGTCTGGGATTAGTGGCCAGGGGAGAATTAAGGTGGTCATCTTCTTTATCCTGTGAAGTAAAAACTTAAAGAGACATGGAGTGATTAATAACAGTATGCTTATGATTACTATTGGTCTTAGAGAAGGAAAATTTAAGTTAGAGATGAGTTTTTTAGTTAATTTGGGAGAAGGCTTGTGGTTGGTTGAATTCTGTATAGGTCTTATTACATCAAAAGTGTTGTCCTACAGTGTGCTTGTTTATGCTGGCACTGTGTATACAAGTTTTCATGTTTCACTGCAGAGGGTGTTAGATGCAAGTGGGCTTAGTGTTCTTATTGGGCTTTGGTTTTCAGAAGGGAATGCGTTCTTGAGTGGTGGAACACTCAGTTTGGGCTGATGGAATGGCTTGAGGTGTTTTGGTGGAGTGTGGTTTAGAGAAATTGATTGGTACTGCTGTTAGCAAAGGTCGTTGTAAAGAGACACACAGTTAACAATGAGAAAGATTGGTTGCCATTTGACTTTGGTTAAGAAATAGTAAGGTGCATGTGCCCTGGATCATTTAGAACCAAGTTGGAGCCTGCATAGTTTGTGGCTCTCCAGAGGCTTGTTGTATCATTGTCTGCTTAGCTTGGAGAATGTTACTGGAGACTTGTACTTGGGTATTGACATTTAGAGCATAGGAAATTTACTTAGTGAGGGGAACATGTTTGACTTGAGAAAGGTGGTGTTAATGGGGGTCACCCATGACTTTAATAGCTGTGGAAGTGGTCAGGGTGACTGCACAGGGCTTGCTTCAGTATGGTAGGAGAGGCTTGGGTGACTGCTGTTTGATGAGAATGGTGTTTCTGAAGTGACTTTAGTGGCTTGGTCCAAACCTTCAGATGAGAGTCTGGGTATACAGTGATGTAAGTGTTTTTCAGAGTAACTCTTTAAGGAGGGAGAGACAAGGCATGATGCCAAAAGAAGGGGCTGGGTGAGCAAGTTACGGTTTAGCAGAAGTAGTTGGCTGTACATCAGTTGGAAGGAGTTTAGAAAGGAAGGTGAACAGAGTGTTGTTCAGTTACAGGCTAAGGCAATAGAAAGTAAGGTAACTTAAGACTTGTGTAACTTGACAGTCAGTGAGTCTGTATATGTGCCTTGTTTTGCCTGAAGACTGGGAGTGATATGGTATGTACAGCTTATAGCAGATACTTAAACTAGATGATACCTGCTGGGTGTTTTTGGAGATGAAGCTAGGACCGTATCAAAGTAGGGAGGCCAAAGCTGGGAATGGTATGCTGGAGTGAAGCTTAGTTAGGCTTAGAGTTGAATTTTGTTCGACTTCTTAAATCAGTCTGGTGTTTTGAAGGTTTGTAATGGTAAGAGGAAGAAAACCCTTGTGAAAGGTGTTCACAAGGACAGTTCAAAGAGGAGCAATTGGAAGGCAGATCAAACTCACAGAGGAGTGTAAAGAATTGAGGTGATGTAGCACGTCCTAGATGCTTTTAGGTCAGAGAGTGAGAGTACACAGACATATACAGACTTCCAATTTTTGCAAAGTTTTAGAGAATTTTAACATGGAATCAGGGCAGACTCCAAGACAGAGAGATACATGAAAGTGGACAGTAAAGGAAGAGTTTGAGTATAAACCTTTGACTACTTGCCATTTCAGTTCTTATGTTTTGAAGGACAGATGGATTGAACGAGCCAAAATTAGGTTACACAATTTGAGATTGCTTTAAATCAGGCGTAATGTTGAGGATGCACAATTTTAGAGGAGAGCTGTCCCCGGGAAAGGTCCCCAGATTAGGCATAATGTCGGAGGTTTGTGAGGAGTGCTGTCCCTGGGACAGATCCTCAGATTAGACATTAAACTGGATGTTCGCAAGTTTGGAGGAGGAGAGCTGTCCCTGGGACAGGTCCTGCCTTTTTAATGAGGTAAAAAAGTCAAGGCAATCCCTGGGCGCCTCAGGGCTTGACTGGACCTTCACCTCAGAGGGGTGGTGTTTGCAGTTGAGAATTGAAGCCGGTGTTGGATGTATTCAGATTTAAATGGCAAATTGTCCTTCGATTTTTGGGACTAGAGTAAAGAATAGAGAGGAAAAAGAATAGAGCAGAGAAGTTTGGCCTAGTTCAGAGGGTATAAGTCAGACCAATAAAGAACCTGGGAAAGCTTTGTAGCAATGAGGCCTTGAAAGCCGCTCCCTCTGAGAGCAGCTAAGATACAGACATTATTTTTACTAGGGGAGAAGAAAATATTAGGATTTTGAGGAAAAGTAGGTAGAGCTTCTGTATCTACTAAGGAGAACATAAGGAACACAATGATTTGAAAGTAGATTTCAAAGTCTGTGGCTTGAGAAAACTTGTAGGGGGCTTCTTAAGGGAAGTTTCAGTGCTTTTTTTAGTGAGGAGAGCAGCTTAGGTATGTAATGGATGTGAAGGTGGGTTTAAGAGGTTGATCTCAAACACCAACAGCAATAATTCATTTTCATCAGTAAACAAGTGAAGTGTTTAGAAGAATTTGGTAAAATAAGGGATGGGAACTGTGGAATGAAGTATTGGAGTTTGAGAAAGGTTTTGCAAGTAAAGAAAAATTGGGGATCCAGTGTCTGAAGAAATTAATAAAGCCGAGAAAGGAGAGGATTTGATCAGCAGTTTGAGGAGGTTTGAGGCTTTCAATGGCTATGTGCCAATTGACTGTTAGACTTCTAGTGGTGGGAGTTAACTGAAAGCTGATATATGTGACTGTGAGGAGAGAGAGTTGGGCCTTGGAAGAGGATACTCTGTATCCTTTGGAGGCCAAGAAGTTTAAGCAGTGTGGGTGTGGGACTGCACACCAAAGGATAGATTATTTATTTATTTAGGATAAGAAGTTTATCGGAAAGTAGGCAAGTAATGATGGTTTTTAAACTTCTGCAGTGTTGTGTGGAGACAGGGAATGAGGTTTAGCAGGAAAAGAGGAGTTCTTTAGAGTAACGAAAACAGGTTGGTAGTGAGAGGTTACAGATGAAGTGGAAAGATACTATATGATAGGGTTGACATTGTCTGGTGAGTGATACGAGGCTTGGAGGGAAGACTATTAATCCCTATTACTGAGACCTGGGTAGGGAAAACAGAACCCGAGAAAGAACGGAGTACTGAACAGGTAGCTCTCGTGCTAATCAGAAAGGAAACTGGTTTGCTTGGTACCTGAAGGTTACCTTGGGAGCTTAGGAGTGGTGAGTGTTGTTGAATCTGGGCATCTTCAATCCTCTGCAGTTAGGCCTAGAAGGTCGATAGGGACTGCTAGGCGCTGACGGGCAATCAACCTTCCAGTGACCCATTGTCCTATAGATTGGGCAAGGCCTTGTTGGAGGTTGAGGGTTTGGGCAACGGTGAGCCTAATGACCCTTTTTGCCGCATCTGAAGCATGCCTCAGGCGGTAATTGACTCTTTGAAGGAGCATTAGTCCTCTGACCCTTCACCATTGCTGGCCATAAGACAACCAGCAGAGTCTGGGCTTGCAGATTCACATTCTGCCACGCACGAGTTTTTTCTGCCAGTTTCTTTCGGGCATTGGAACTTTAAAGACCTATCAGGTCTCTAATAGGGTGTTGTATTTGGGGGTAGTTTCTAGCTTTTTCTGTGTGCTGTGAGGTAGCAGTGGGAACTTGCTATTCACTTTGGCATTTTTCTCTGCTTTTGGAACTTTCCCAAGAAGGATGGGGGAGGGGCTGTGTCTGAGTAGGGGAAAGCAGGAGCTGAGAGGTTTGGCGAATTTGCCTGTGTGTTTTTGCTGCTAACGTGATCACAGGAGTTAGGTGATGGTTTAAAAGAAGGAAGGTGAAGGAAGAGAGTGGCTGTAGGAAACTTTTTCTGAACAGACTGGGGAGAGAGAAGAGGAAGGCAACCAGACAGGCTGCATCTGAAGGAGAATTGGAAAGGGCTTCCTGTGGCGAGGCTACATTTGCATATGACTTAGAGGCTGTAAGGGATTCTTGGTAGGATTAAAGGTGAGTGAGTTTACAGCAGAAAGACGCAGTTTTTTGAACACAGAGAGGGACTTTTAACGTTTGTAACTTTTGAAGAGGACATAGGAGGGACTCGGTAGGAGTGGAATAAGAATGCCTGAGTCTGGATTGGTTGGTATAGAAGAGGGCTGGGAAACTGGAGAACAAAGAGTTTAACTTGGCGGGTAACAGATGATGTAAGAGGTATGATAGGAATGGCTGAGTTTGGATTGGTCAGGATGAAAAGGGAGGGCAAGGTTTCCGACAAAGATTTTTGGAGGAGGTGGAGGCTGGGACAGAGAGGAAAGTATGGGAGCGAAACAAAAGAAAGTTTCTTCAAGTCCACTGGCAGAAAGTGTTTAGATGCCGAACTAAAGGTTTATTCTTAGGCCACTGAGAGTTATTACTTAGCTGGTATTGTGGCCGCTCAGTTACCGAAAAAGGATCTTGAGGCAGAGGTCTTCAGCTAGACTCAAGTATGAGAGATCTGAGAGAAGGCAGTTCAAGAGACCTTCTCTTGAAAGCTTAGATAAACATTGGCTTCCCATGGTTCCCAGATCTGTGGGTGAGGCAACTGGAATTCCAGAGCGTCCTCTGGAAACCGGGAGTCTCAGGAACTCCTATGAGTGGAGAGAGGCTTTAGACAGCTTGAGCGTCCTCAGAACCATCATAACCTGGAAGAAATGCCTGGCATTTCTGGTTGGCCTTCCAGCACAGATCTGTGGTTTTTGTGGGTATGTGGGATGGAAGGCCAATGGAACAGATCTGGTTTCTCACGGGAGTTCACAATGTTTGGGCTTGGAAGGCTTAAAAGCTTTGGAACAGAGGAATAAAGGCTTAATATGCCTGGAAATTAATTTGGTCTAGCTTTAGGAGCCTCCAGGAGAAGGAGAGGGAGAATACAGAGATCAGAAAGACAAAAGGGGCAGAGATCTGGCCAGCAGCTGCCCACACAGAGCACAGGAGAGAGGGAGAGCAGCAGAACTTTACCGTTCGAGCATCTCGACACTGCACAGACTGGTTTGGAAGAGAGTAAGAGGCGCCAGCACTCGCCCTAAGGCGGGGGCGCAGCACCTTAACTCATCTCCCAGGTTTCACAGCACCATATGTTAGGTTAGGCTAGGTTAGTGGACTTAAAGAAGAAATCAGAGAGAACGAGAGAAAGCTTAATGCAGCTTTATTAAAAGGGAGGCGGGAAGGGGAGCTCCCAGGTGAGTTCCTCATCCTGGAGAGGCAGAATGGGAAGTCACACTGTGAACTTACTGGGGAGGATTTTTATAAACAGAGTCTTTAGGGAGGGACATTCCATTCTGATTTATGAACCACCTGCTAGCTTAGCCAGACAGGCAAGGCCTTCTTATCTGAAGCAGGCAAGGCCATCAACATTTGAGTTCTGAATTCTTCATTCTTCTCTTTGGCCCTCTTTGCCCAGACTAACAGAAATCTGGCAGGCAGCCCCAGAAGGTTAACTCATTTTGGGGGCTGAAAGTAACACTGGGACACTCTATGTTGGCCTTTCCCAACTCAAGTAATATCATTCACACTCCCAGAAATACAGCGGTCAGCCCCTGACTGTTAAATGTTTCTTGGGGGTGAGAGAAACTGCCAGGAGACACCATTTTGGCCTTCTCCAACTCAGGTAATCCCACTCACACTCCAAAAATGTAAAGAGGGCAGCCCCTGAAGGTTAAATAGTTTAACCTGAGAGCAACCACTAGTAGACACCACTTTCCCAACTTAGGTAATAACTCCCACACTCCCAGAATTCCGGTGGGCAGCCCTTGAGAGCTAAATGGACTTGGAGGCTTGGATCAACTGCCAGGAGACTCCACTTTTACCCAACTTGGGTAATTCTTCCCACAAAAAGAAGCCTCCACTTTGGCATTTTCCAGCTCATTTAATGCTGCCTATACTTTCAGGTGTCAAGAGGGTAGCCCCTGAGGGTTAAATAGTCTTTGGGCAGAGAGCAACCACTGGGAGACTCCACTTTGGCCTATCTCAACTCAGGTAATTCCACCCACACTCAGAAATCCAGCGTTCAGACCTGAGGGTTAAATAGTTTTGATGCTGAGAGCAATGGGTGGGAGGCTCCACATTGGTATGTAATTCCACCCATACTCCCAGAAGTCTGTCAAGCAACCCCTGAGTGTAAAATAATTTTGGGCCTGTGAGCAACTGCCATGAGGCTCCACTTTGGCCTTTTACAACTCAGGTAATTTGGTCCACACTTGCAGATGTGAAGAGAGCAGCCCTTGAGAGTTAAATAGTTTAGCGGCTGAGAGCAACCACTAGGAGACTCCATTTTGGCCTTTCTCAATTCATGGACTTCCACCCACAATCCCAGAAGACCAGTGGGCAGTCCTTGAGGCTTAAATTGTTTTGAGGATGTGAGGAACTGCCATCTGACTCCACTTCGGCCTTTCCCAACTCAGGTAATTTCACCCATATTCCCAGATGTCAGGAGGGAAGCCCGTGAGGGTAGTTTTTGGGCTGAGAGCAACTGCCCGGAGACTCCAATTGGGTATTTCCCAACCCAGGTAATTTCACCCACACTCCCAGAAGTCCAATGAGGGTTAAATAGATTTTGGACTAAGAGCAAATGCTGGGAGACTCCATTTTGGCCTTTCCCAACTCAGACAATTCTGCCCACACTCCCAGAAGTCTCTGACAGGCAGCCCCAGAGTGTTAAATAGTTTGGGGAGCCGAGAGCAACCGGCGGGGGACACTCCATGTGAGTCTTCCCTGACTCACACTCCCAGAAATCCCATGGCAAGCCCTTGACTGGTGTGTGTGTGTGTGTGTGTGTGTGTGTGTGTGTGTGTCTGAATGAAACTTCCTAGAGAACCCAATTTGGCCTTCCCCAACTCCCCAACTCAGGTAATTCAGTTCACACTCCCAGATGTTAATAGGACAGCCACTGAGGGTTAAATAGCTTTGAGGACTGAGAGCAAGTGCCGGGAGACTCCACTTGGTCTTTCCCAAATCAGATAATTCTGCTCACACTCTCAGATGTCCAGAAGGCAGCCCCTCAGGATTAAATGGTTTGGGGGCTGAGAGTACCACTTTGAGACTCCAATTTGGCCTTTCTGAACTCAGGTAATTCCACCCACACTCCCAGAAGTCCAGCAGGCCACCTCTGAGGGTTAAATATTTTTTGGGCTGAAAGCAACTGCTGGGAGACTCCACTTTGGCCTTTCCCAACTCAGGTAACTCTGTCCACACTCCCAGAATTCCAATGTTCAGACCTGAGGTTTAAATAGTTTTGGTGCTGAGAGCAACCTCCGTGACTCTCCACTTTGCCCTCTCCCAACGAAAGTAATTATGTCCACATTCCCAGATATTCGGTGGGCAGACCTGAGCATTCAATAGTTTTGGGGCTGAGACCTACCACAGGGAGATTTCACTTTGGTCTTTCCCAACTTGGGTAATTCCACCCACATTTCCAGAAGTCCAGTGGGCTGCCCCTGAGGGTTAAATAGTTTTTGGGTTGAGGACAAGTGCCGGGAGACTCCACTTTGGCGTTTTCCATCTCAGGTAATTCCATCCATACTCCCAGAAGTCTGGTGTTCAGATCTGAGGGTTAAATAGTTTTGAGAGTGAGAGCAACTTCTGGGAGTCTCCATTTTACCCTTTCCCAAATAAGGTAATTTCATCCATACTCCCAGCTATTTGGTGGGCAGACCTGAGCTTTAAATAGTTTTTGGGCTGAGACACACTCCAGTGAGACTCTACTTTGTCCTTTCCCAACTCAGGTAATTTACACCCACACTCCAGGACACTCCACTTTGGCTTTTCCCAACTGAGGGAATTTCACCCACACTACCAGAAGTCCAACGGGCAGACCTGAGGGTTAAATAGTTTTGGGAACTGAGAGTGACTGCCATGAGGCTCCCCGTTGGCTTTTCCCAAAGCTGGTAATTCTGCCTACACTCCCTGATGTCTGGTTGGCAGGCCCGGAGGGTTAGTTTTTTGGAATGAGAAAACCACAGGGAGAATTCACTTGGTCTTTTCCAAATCAGGTAATTCTGCCCACACTCCTGGAAGTCAGGCATTCATACCTGAGGGTTAAATAGTTTTGTGGTTGGAAGCAATGGCCTGGAGGTTCCACTTTTGCCTTTCCCAACTCAAGTAATTCAGCCCACAATCCTTGATACCAAGAGGATAGCCCCTGAGGGTTAGATAGTTTTTGTGGCTCAGCGCAACCATCAAGAGATTCCACTTTAGCCTTTTTCAACTCATGTAATTCAGCCTACATTCCCAGAAATCTGACAAGTAGCTCTTGTGTGTTAAATACATTCTGGAACACTGAGAGCTACTACTTGGAGACTTGGAGACTCAATTTTGGCCTTTCCTGAAGGAAGAATATGGCAGTTTCCCCTTCCCCCCCAAGCTTGATCACTTCCTGAGAAACTTGATAACACTTGAGCTGGTCACATCAAAGACAATGGATCCTGATAAGAATCTGAGCTTGAAAAAACAAAAAAAGCTAAAACCTAACTTAATTAACACGCCAAATTCAGAGAAGTACCATCTTAGTCCTCCCCAGGACCCCTATAAAAAGGAAACACACCAAACTGCCCTCTCGCTATTTGGATCCTGTCTGCATGCCATGTGGCTGGGTCACTTGGCGCCCCTCTCAGACTGCTCAATGAAGGCCTGTTCATTTATTGGGACCAATTCCTTTCGTTATTTCTCTCCCTCGCACCCTCTCACTCTTTTCTTATATCTAACATTTCCAAACTCAGGTAATTCCACCGACACTTCCAGAAGTCTGGAAGGTATCCTCAGAATGTTAAATAATTTTGGGGGTTGAGAGCAACCACCAGGACACTCCATGTTGGCCTTTCCCCGACTCAGGTAAGACCATTCACACTCCCAGAAATCTGGTGGCAAGCCCCTGTTAAATTTGTTTTCTTTTTTTTTCTGAATGAACCTGCCAGGAGAACCCAATTTGGCCTATGCCACCTCAGGTAATTCTGCTCACACTCCCAGATGTTAATAGGGTAGCCTCTGAGGGTTAAATACTTTTTTGGCTGAGAGCAATTGCCAGGATTCTCCACTTTGGCCTTTCCCAATTTATGTAATTATGCCCACACTCCCAGAAATCCAGGTGGCAGCTGCTGAGGGTAAAATATTTTGGGCTGAGAGCCACCACCATAAAGCTCCTCTTTGGCCTTTTGCAACTCAGGAAATTGTGGCCATACTCCTAGACCAGTGGGAATCCCTTGAGGCTTAAATAGTCTTGAGGATGAGAGTAACCACCACCAAACTCCACTTTGGCCATTCTGAACTCAGGTAATTCTGCCCACACTCCCAGAAGTCTGGTGGGAAGCCCCTGAGGGTTAAATAGTTTTTCAGGCTGAGATCTTCTGCTGGAGAACACCACTTTGGTCTTTCTGAATTGAGGTAATTCCACCACCACTTCCTGAAGTCCAGCAGGCCACCCCTCAGGGTTAAATAGGTTTTGCATTTAGAGCAACTGCTGGGAGACTCCACTTTGGCCTTTCCCAACTCAGGTAATTCTGACAGTCCCAGAAGTCCAGCAGGCAGCTCCTGAGGGTTAAATAGTTTTTTATTTTTTTTTAATTGGGAAAAACATATTGGGGGTACAAGGAGGTGAGGGTTGGGGGCACAAAGGTGAGGATGGGCCATGATGCAGTTGCAGAGCTGCACAGTTTGGTCAGTGGGGGGAGCAAGTGAAGGAAATGATGAGGGTCCAGTAGGGACCAGATGCTACAGAGAAGTGACAAGCATTTTCCAATGGTAATTAAACCAACTGTCTTATTGATTTGGAAATTGGATGCCGACTCTCTGGCTTCTTCATGCTGAACAGGGGCGTAGATGTAAAGGGGAGGAAGGGAGGACGCTTTATCACCTTACTGGTGGTCTTGGGTTACAGCTGCTTGCCTTCTTGCTCTCTTAGAAGATATTTTCCTGTCATTTGCTCCCCTCTGGACTGCAACGTGTTTTCCCAGGTGGGTCCAGTGGGGATGGCTGGTTGAACCCAGAGGTTCCATCCTCCTTTTTGTATTTCCTTTTTGTCACTGGCACTGGGTTCAGGGTCAATTCTGGAGTAAAACTCAGTGTTAAGGTTACCTATAGGAAAGGGAGCAAACCTAGAGAGAACAAACTTGTGAGTTACAAATAGAAGGGCATTGAGGGTGTTGCTTTCAGGTTTACTGGGGGGGGGAGGGTGGCAGAAGGTGGCCTAGGTAACATTCTCTGGATACCCTAGGCATTCTTTTTTTTTTTCCTTCCCCACCCAGGGGTCTAATGGCACCATCTGGGGACTGAGGAGCTCACCCTGAGGGCCGCGATGGCTCGCCCCGAGCCAGGGGCCAAGGGCAGCCCATCCAGAGCAGGGCAACACCCCCCAGGAGCTGGCTGGTATACTCCCCCTCCAATTGCCCCTACCCCAGTCTGGTCCCCTCTCCTGACTGAGGATTCTGTGGTCAGGGATAGTGTTTCCAATTCCAGCACTGCCACTTTTACTCCCCCCATAAATGGTCATACTATATTTTGAAGTAGGTGTCACTGCCCTCCCCCTTTATACATGATAAAGGGAACCTGAGAATTGTGAACAGACTCCCCCCAGGTCTAACCATCTTTTGGCAGAAGCATTCAACAGAACAAAATTTGTGGTGCATTTAGGATGTCGGTCCTCTTGTGCATGCTGCCACTGTTAAGGTCATCAGACTCACAGTGACTTTCAGCAATCCATTGTATAGGTAATTGTCTTCTTTGGCCTGCCCAAGGAAACCCAAACCTGCAGATGGCGGGCACGCACCCCATCCCCCACCTCCTACAGGCGGCCTGCAGGGCGCGCACCCCCTCCAGCATGGGAGGCCGGAGGGAGGCGTGTGGCCCCCCAGCGTGGGCGGCAGTTGGGGGCGTGCCCCCCCCCCCCGCCGCATGGGTGCTCGGCGGTTGCGCGGCCCCTCTTGTGCAGGTGGCCAGTGGGTGCCCGCTTCCCCCACAGCCACCATCCTGGCTCCAAGAATTCTCCCCAGAACAAGTCCACCTTGCTGCAGTGTGTTGGCTTTGCTGTACCAGTCTTGAGGAGGGCCGGTGCCCAGCATCCATCCTGGGTGAGGGAATCCATTGGTTCTGGCTGTGGAAGCCTCATGGAGCTGTAGCGACTGTGTGGTGCGGCGCGGGCTCTGTGGGGGGGGGCAGTGGGAGCCTTGAGACTCACCCATTTCTCCTTGGGAATCCTTGAATTCCTGTTGTTGAGCCTTGATCTTCACTGAGGGCCAGTCATCAACTGTTTAAGTGTTCAATTACCAATAAGCCAAAGTCTGTGGAAGGCCATAATGGCCCTGCTTTAAGTGGTTCGCTGCTCCCTCAGCTCACCACGCTGTCTCTGCCTCTGCCACCATCTTGGATCTCAGTTAAATAGTTTTTGTCGCTAAAAAAAAACAGCCAAGAGATTCCACTTTGGCCTTTCTCAACTTAGGTAATTTGGTCCACACTCTGTTAATAACATTCATACTCCAAGACTGTTAATTGTGTGTGTGTGTGTGTCTGAGAGAAACCACTGGGAAAACCCAATTTGGTCTTCATCAACTCGGGGAATTCCACCAACACTCCCAGATGTGAATAGGGTAGCTCTTGAGGATAAAATAGTTTTGGGGGCTGCGAGTAACTGCCAGGAGACTCCACTTTGGTGTTTCCCAACTCACCTAATTCTGCTCACACTCCCAGATTCTGGAGGGCTGCTCCTGACATATTGGGACTGAGAATTACTGCCTGGAGACTCCACTTTGGCCTTTCCCATATCAGGTAATTCAGCATATACTCCCAGATGTCCAGCAGGCAATCCTTCAGGGTTAAATGGTTTTGGGGCTGAGACTACTGCTTCAAGACTCCAATTTGGCCTTTCTGAACTCAGGTAATTTTGCCTATACTCTCAGATGTACACTGGACAGCCTATGAGGATTAAATAGTTTTTGTGGGTTGAAAGCCAGTTTGGCCTTTAACAAGTCAGGTAACAACATCCACACTCCCAGAAGTCCAGTCTCCAATCCTTCACTGTTAAATGTTTTTTATGAAATGAGAGATATCATCAGGAGGCTCCACATTGGCCTTTCCCAACACAAGTAATTCCACCCACATCCCAGAAGGTTCGCAGGCAACCGCTGAAGGTTAAATTGTTTTGGGTGTTAAGAGCAACTGCAGGAAGACTCCACTTTGGCCTTTCCCAACTCAGGTAATTCTGACTACACTCCCAGAAGTCTGCTTAGCAGCCTTTTAGGGTTAAATAATTTTTGAGGATGAGAGCAACCACTGGCAGACTCCAGTTTTTCTCAACTCATATAATTGTTGGACCCAAAGCAAGAATAAACTACCACTCAAAGGTTCCAATTACAGATTTGAGAGCTTTATTCACCGGCTCAATGGCTGAGCATACCCACACTTGACAGTGGAGGCAGCAAGCAGCCCCGACCGATTTTACCGCAGAGCTCATATACTTTTTTGTAGATACCCATCTGCAAGCAAACTGACAACAGAAGCTGTTAGCTTAGTCTCAGTACATTGAATACAGGAAACGGAAGTTACATTTTTAGCTCCTGGGACTTTCCACAGCAGATGTTCTCAGCACGTACACAGGAACAGAGGGGGTTAAACAATAGAGGATATTTTTGTAAGGTTATACAGACAAGGTTATATAGAGTGACTTAGGTTTCTCAATAATAACTCCTACACTCCCAAAATTCAAGCAGGAAGCCCTTCAGGCTTAAATGGTTTTTTTTAGGTGAGAAATCACCAGGAGTCTCCACTTTGGCCTTTCTCAACTCAAGTAATTCGGCCCACACTCCCAGCATTGTAGTGGGCAACCCCTGAGGCTTAAATAGATTTGGGGTTGACAACAATGGCTGGGAGGCTCCACTTTGACCTTTCCCAAATCAGGTAATTTTCCACACACACCCAGACATCCTGCAGGCAGCCCCTGAGGACTAAATGAATTTGGGAGCTGAGAGCACAACAGGGTACATCCACTTTGTCCTTTCCCAACTCGACTAATTCAGTCCACGCTCATAAAAGTCTGGCATTCAGACCTGAGTCAAGAGGGCAGCCTCAGAGGGTTAAATAGTTTATGTGGCTGAGAGCAACCTCCAAGAGACTCCATTTGACCTTTCTTAGTTCAGGTAACTCAACCCACATTCCCAGAAGTCTTCTCGGAAGCCCCTGTTGATTAAATAGATTTTCAGACCGAGAGCTAATGCCTGTAGACTCCACTTTGGCCTTTGTGAACTCAGGTAATTCCACCCACACACCCAGAAGTTCAGCTGGCAGCCCCAGAGTGTTAAATAATTTTGGCAGTTGAGAGCAACCACCGGGATACTCCACATTGGCCTTTCCCGACTCAGTGCTGTTCACACTCCCAGAAATCTGGAGGCCAGGCCTTGATAGTTAAATGGGGATTCTTTGGCTGTGAGAATCTGCCAAGAGACTTCTTTTCAGCTTTTCTCAACTCAGGTAATACTGCCCACAATTGCAGAAACTCGCAGCCAGCCCTTAAGGGTTAAATGTTTTTTTTTTGGGGGGGTGTTTAGAGAAACCACTGGAAACTCCACTTTAGCCTTTCCCAACTCAGGTAATTCCCTCCACACTCCTTGAAGTCTGGTGGACAGCCCCTGAAGGCTAAATAATTTTGGAGTTGAGAGCAACTGCTGGAAAACTGCATTTTGGCCTTTCCCAACTCTGGTAATTCCGCCCATACTCCCTGAAGTCCAGTGGACAGTCCCAGAGAGCTAAATAATTTTGTGGGCTGATAGCAACCGCAGGCAGACTGCATTTTGGCCCTTCCCAACTTATGTAATTCCCCCCAAATTCTCAGAAGTCCAGTGGGAGCCCTTGAGGGTTAAATAATTTTTGAGCCTGAAAGCCACCAATGCAACACTCCCCTTACCCTTTCTCAACCAAGGTAATTCTGCCCATACTCCCAGAAGCCCTGCAGACAGCCCATGAGTGTTATATAGTTTTTGGGGCTGACAGTAACTGCTTGGAGACTCCAATTTGTCCTTTCCCAACACAGGTAATTTGGCCAACACTACCAGAAGTCCCAACAGGCATACCTGAGAGTTAATAGTATTCGGGCTGAGAGCAGTGGCCAGTAGGATACTTTGGACTTACCTAACTCAAGTAATTCTGCCCACACTCCCAGAAGTCTGGTGGGCAGCCCTCAAGGTTTAAATAGTTTTTGGGTTTTTCCAACTCAGGTAATTCTGCCCACACTCTCAGTTGTCAAGAGGGAAGCCCCTGGGGTTTAAATAGTTTGTGGCTGAGAGCAACCTCCAAGAGACTCCATTTGGCCTTTCCTAAACTCAAGTAATTTGGCCCACACTCCCAGAAGTCCAACAGGCAGCCCTGTCAGTTAAATAGATTTTGGGACTGAGAGCTACTGTCTGGAGACTCCACTTTGGCCTTTCTGAGCTCAGGTAATTTTGCCTACACTCCCAGAAGTCCAGCGTGCAGCCGCTTAGCATTAAGTAGTTTTGGGGGGTGAAAACAACAACTGGGAGACTATATTTTGGTGGTTCCCAACTCAGTTAATAACTCCCACACTCCAAGAATTCTGGTGGGCAGCCCCTGAGGACTAAATGGATTTGGAGACTGAGAGCAACAACCGGAAGACTCCACTTTCGCCTTTCCCAACTCAGGTAATTCTGCCCAGATACCAAGAATCCTGGTGCACAGCCCCTGAGGGTCAAATCATTTGGGGGCTGAGAGCAACTGCTAGGAGACACCACTTTTGCCTTTGACAACTCAGGTAAGGTCATCCAAACACCAAGAATTCTGGTGCGTAGTTCCTGAGGGTTAAATTGGTTTGGGGGCTGAGAGCAACAGCCAGAAGAATCCACTTTGGCCTTTCCCAACTCATTTAGTTTTACCCACACTCCCAGAAATCTGGCAGGCCGCCCCAGAGTGTTAAATAGTTTTGGGGACTGAGAGCAGCTGCTGGGTGTCTCCACTTAGGCTTTTCCTAACTCAGGTAGTTCCATCCACACTCCCAGTAGTCTGGCAAGCAGCCCCTGTGGTCAAGAAATTTTTTGGGATAAGAGCAACTGCTAAGAGTCACCACTTTGGCCTTTCCCAACTCAGGTATTTCTGACCACACTCCCAGAATTCCAGTGGGCAGCTTGTTGTTGTTAAGTGCCATCGAGTCGCAGGTGACTCATAGCAACCCTATGAAGGAGAGTCCTCGATGCTTGGGTGTCTTTCATCCTCTCTCCAAGTTCATAGGGTTTCCAGAGGCAAGCTACTATGGAAGTGGATGCCACTCTTCCTTCCAAGCTGGGCAGCCCCTTAGGGTTAAATATTTTTTTGGGGGGGAAGAGAGCAACTGTTGGGAGACTCCAGTTTGGCCTTTTCCATCTCAGGTAATTCTGACCAAACTCTCAGAACTCTGGTGGGCAGCCTCTGAAGGCTAAGTTGATTTGGGGGCAGAGAGAAATTGCTGGGAGACTCCACTTTTGCCTTTCCCATCTCAGGCAATTCTGCCCACACACCTAGGTGCCTCTTGCTCAGTCCCTGAGGGTTAAATAGTTTTTGTGGTTGAGAGCAATTAATTGAGAATTCACTTTGCAATTTCCAACTCAGGTCGTTCCGCCCACACACTCAGATGTCAAGAGGGTAGTCCCTGAGGGTTAAATAGTTTTTGGGCTGAAAGCAACTGCAGTGAAGCTTCACTTTGGCCTTTCCCAACTCAGGTAATTTGCCCCACGTTCCCACATGTGAAGAGGGCAGCCCCTGAGGGTTAATAGTTTCTGGGGCTGAAAGCAAGTGCCGGGGCACTCCACGTTGGCCTTTTCGAGCTCAGGTAATTCTACCCACACAACAAGATGCCTGGTGCACAGCCACAGAGTGTTAAATAGTCTTAGGAGCTGAAAGAAACCATCAGAAAACTCTACTAAGGTCTTTCCTAAGTCAGGTAATACCATCTACACTCCCAGAATTCTGGCGGCCAGGCCCTGTCTGTTAAATGTATTTATGGGATGAGAGATACCCCTGGAGGCTCCACTATGGCCTTTCCCAAATCAGGTAATTTTGGCCACACGCCCAGACAGGCAGCCCCTGAGCTTAAATAGATTTGGGGTTGACAGCAATGGCTGGGAGGCTCCACTTTGGCCTTTCCCAAATCAGGTAATTTTGCCCGTACACCCAGACATCCGGCAGGCAGCCCCTGATGGTTAAATAGTTTTGGGGGTTGAGAGAAACCACTGAGATACTACTCCAGATTGGCATTTTCCACCTCCGGTAGTTCCACCAAGTCTCCCAGAAGTCCATAGAGCAGGCCTTGAAGGTGAAATAAATTTGGGGCTGAGAGCAACGGCCAGGAGGCTCTACTTTGGATATTGCAAACACATGTAATTCTGCCACCCTCCCAGAAACCCGGTGCTCAGTGTTAAATGGTTTTTGAGGTGAGAGAAAATGCTTGGAGACTTCTCTTTGGCCTTTCCCAACTTAGGTAATTCTTCTCACACTCCCAAAAATGCTGCAGGCAGCCTCTGAGTGTAAAATAGTTTTTTGGGCTGAGAGCAACCACCATGAGGCTCCATTTTGTCCTTTCCCAACTGAAGTTATTATAGGCCACACTCCAGTGGGCAGCCCCTCAGGGTAAAAGGATTTGGGGGCTGAGAGCTACTGTCTGGAGACTCCACTTTGGCTTTTCAAAACTCACATAATTCTGGCCACACTCCAAAAATCTGGTGGGAAACCCCACAGGGTTAAATAGTTTTTGGGATTAAGAGAAACCACTAGGAGACTCCACTCTGGCCTTTTCCAACTCAGGTGATGTTATCCATATTTCCAGAAATCCGGTGGCCAGTCTCTGACTTTTAAATATTTTGGGGGGCTGTGAGAAACTGCTCAGAGGCTCCACTTTGGCCTTTCCCAAGTCATGTGATTCTGCACACACTCCCAGAAATCCAGCGGGCAGACCTGAAGGTTTGGAGATTGAGAGCAACCACCTGGCGGCTTCACTTTTGCCTTTCCGAACTCAAGTAATTCTGCCTACATACCAAGATGCCTGGTGTGCAGCCTCTGAGGGTTAAATAGCTTTTGTGCCTGTAAGCAACCTCCAGGAGACTCCATTCTGGCCTTTCCAAACTCAAATAATTCTGCTTAAACTTTGCAAATTTTAGTGTGCAGCCCTGAGGGTTAAATAGTTTTGGGGGCTGAGAGCAACCACTGGGAGGCTCCACTTTGGCCTTTCCCAACTCAGGTAATTCTGCCCACAATCTCAGAAGACCGATGGGTAGCCCCTGAGTGTTAAATAAATTTAGAGGCTGAGAAGAACCACTGGGAGACTCCATTTTGGCCTTTCCCAACTCAGGTAATTCCAAGCACACTCCCAGAGTCCAACAGGCAGCATGTAAGGGTTGAATAGTTTTTGAGCTGAGAGCAACCGTTATGAGACACCATTTTGGCCTTTCCCAACTAAGGTAATTCCGAATACAAATCCAGAAGTCTTGCCAGCAGCCTCTGAGGGTTAAATAGGTTTTGGGGCTCAGAGCAACTGCCTGGAGAGTGTACTTTGGCCTTTCTCAACTCAGGTAATTCTGTCCACACTCCTGGAAGTCCAGGGGGCAGCCCCTCAGGTTAAATGATTTTGGTCCTTACATCTACTACCTCGAGACTCCAATTTGGTCTTTCCAAACTCTGGTAATTTCACCCACAAACCCAGATGTCCGGTGGGCATCCCCCAAGTGTTAGTTTTTGTGGGCTCAGTGCAACCACCCAGAGACTCCTCTTTGGCCTTTCCCAAGCCAGGTAATACCACCAGAACTGGACTCCCAGAAGTCCAGTTGGCAGCTACTGAGTGTTACATCGTTTTCAGGGCTGAGAGCAACTGCTAGGAGACTCCACATTGGCCTTTTTCAACTCACTTAATTCCACCCACATTCCCAGAAGTCCAACAGGCAGCCTCAGAGGGTTAAACAGTTTTGGGGGCTGAGAGCAATCTCTGGGAGACTGCACTTTAGTCCTTCCCAACTCAAGAAATTCCACCCACACTTTCATAAGTCCTGAAGACATCCCATGATTGTGAAATAATTTTTGGGGGGATGAAATCAGTGCCTGGAGACTCCAATTTGGCCTTTCCCATCACAGCCTATTCCATTAACACTTCAAGAAGTCAGACGGGCATACCTGAGGGTTAAATAGTTTTGGAGCTGAGAACAACAGTTGGGAGAATCCACTTTGGAGTGTCCCAACTCATGTAAATGATTCTGCCCACAGTCCCAGAAGTCCCGTGTCAGCCCCTGAGGGTTAAATAGTTTTGGGGGCTGAGTGCAACCACTGGGAGACTCCTTTCAGCCTTTCCCACCTCAGATAATTCCACGCACTATCTCTGAAGTCTGGTGGCAAGCCCCTGAGGGTTAATTTTTTTTTTTTTCGGGTGAGAGAAACTGCCAGACGACTTCACTTTGGCCTTTCCCAATATAGGTAATTATGCCCACAGTGCCAGAAGTTCAGCAGGCAGCTCTTGAACCTTAAATAGTTTGAGGGATGAGAGCAACCACCAGGATACTTCACTTTGGCCTGTCCCAACTCATGTAGTTTGGCCTACATTCCAGAAGTCTGAGGGACAGACCTGAAGGTTAAGTAGTTTTGGGGTCAGAGAGCAACTGCTGGAAGACTCCACTTTGGCCTTCCCCAACTCAGGTAATTCTGCTCACAGTCCCAGAAATCAGGAGAGCAGGCCCTGAGGATTACATTGTTTTGGGCACTAAAAGCAACCACAGGAAGGCTCCACATTGGCCTTTCCCAACTTGGGTAATTCCCCCCACACCACCAGAACTATGATAAGGAAACCCCTGAAGGTTAGTTTTTGGGGCTGAGAGCAACCACAGAGAAACTCCCCTTTGATCTTTTCCAACTCAAGTAATTCCGCCTACACTCCCAGAAATCTGGTGGACAGATTCAGAGGATTAAAAAGTTTTGGAGCAACCACCACCGGGAGACTGCACTTTGGGTTTTCCCAACTCAGGTAACCCCTCTTATACTGTCAGAAGTCTAGCAGGCAGTCCCTGAGGGTTAAATAATTTTGGGGGCTGAAAGTAACCACTGTGAGGCTCCACTTTTGGTCTTTCTCAACTCAGGTAATTCTGCCTCCATTCCCAGAAGTCTGGTGTACAGCCCCTGAGGCTTAAATTATTTTCTGGGCTGAGAACTGCTGAGAGGCTCCACTTTGACCTTTCCCAATTCAAGTAATTTGGCCCACACTAACACAATTGCTATGGGCAGCCCCCAAGAGTTAAATAGATTTTGGGGCTGAGAGCAACCAACTGGAGTCTCCATGTTGGCCTTACTCAACTCAGGTAATTCTGTCCATGCCCCCAGAAGTCTGGCAGACAGCCTTTGTGTGTTAAATAGTTTTTAGGGCTGAGAGCAACTGCCAAGAGACTCCACTTTGACCTTTAACAACTCATGTAATTCTACCAACACTCCCAGAAATCCAGTGGGCAGACCTTAATGTTAAATAGTTTTGGGGGATGAAATCAACCATGAGGCTCTACTTTTTCCTTTCCCAACTCAGGTAATTACATCCACATGCCCAGAAGTCTGAGCATTAGTTTTGGGGGCTGAGAGCAACTGCTAGAGGACACCACTTTGGCCTTCCCCAAATCAGGTAATTCCACCCACACTCTCAGATGTCAAAAATGCAGCCCCTGAGGGTTAGATTTGGGGGCTCAGAGCAACTGCTGGGAGACTCCACTTCAGCATGTTTCAACTCAGGTAATACCATCCACAATCTGAGAAGTTCAGTGGTACACCGCCCAATTTACATAATTCTGTCAAAAGGGCATACCCTGAGGGTCAAATAGTTTTGGGGGCTGAGTGCAATCACTGGAAAAGTCCACTTTTGTTGCAGAAAGGGTAAAGTATTTTTATAATTATTAATAATGAGACAGCCAGCCAGGAATAAAACAGCATAATGACAGGGAGCCAGCAGTTCTGACAACTGAAGTGCTCAAGCCATTCCTCCCTGTGTATTTATTGAGAATTACCAGGAAGGTAAACAGGAAAATCACAAGGCAGTAGAAAACAAAACCAAAGGATCATATTTTGTAAATAAGGCAGAGTTCTTCTCTATTGTTTACCTTATGCTTATCTCAGGAGGGAGTTGTTGTTGTTATGTGCTGTCAAGTCGCTTGTGACTCATAGCGACCCTATGTACAACAGCCCTAAACTCTGCTCTGTCCTCTGCCAATCGCACCGTCTCTGACACTCCCATCCCAATTATCCCAGTCACTGAATCAATCCACCTCATAGAGGGCCTTCCTCTCCTGTGCTGTCACTCCAC
>NW_006400258.1:25108-32562 GCF_000299155.1 Elephantulus edwardii | reverse complement strand
TATGAGTAGTTGGTGGTCTGTTCCACAATCAGCTCCTGGCCTAGTTTTCACAGCTGATATTGAGCTTCTCCAGCGGTTCTTTCCACAGATGTGGAAGGAGAGAGATTCAGTAAATATAAACTAAGAAACTCTTAAGGAATGCCTTAGTGCCTCAGGGTGAACTCCAGCTTGTATTACACCTCCCTCACATGCACATATAGCATTTGGTTTATTATTAATATTAAACTTGATATTTGGCTTCCCACATTTCCCCTCTTTTGTTTAAATCATAATTTTGTGGTCATCAAGACGAGCATGATTTTTTTCCTTTCAGGATTCATTCTTGCTTGTTTTTGTTCTCTTCATCCTTTATATATAATCAAACAAATATAACCAATTAAGCAAAATAAGGTCACAAAAATAATTCCAAAACTCTGTGTATTATCAGAAGGATTCAAGTTGGATATTCCTTAAGAGTCTGTTTTTATTGTCATACAGCCACATTTCCTGAGTGTTGGCTTCCATTGTCATATTGCCACATTCCTTGTCAAAACCATTTCTGTTTGATCTCCTTTGTCAGCATATCCTTTGCCATTCCCTGTCACTCCCCCCCCCAAGAGATTTCACCCTAATTCATTAGGAAGTGGGGCATCACATTCTCTTAGCTACTTCCTATTGGAAAAGGGTGTTGTAGGTTCTAGGGTGAAGATTTTCTCACTATTCTAAGAAGCCTCTTTGGCAATAGGAAACACATAGACTATTGTGGTGATTGATTTTGGAATTTAGATGCACTGCTATCAATTGTGCTTAGGGGGATAGGGTCATATTCTTGGAGGTGCATCATTTTAACATGGAACCATTGCAATCTAGAAGATAGAAATTTAACAAGTTAAAAATACATGGGTCAAAAATTAAAAGCAATAATATTCCAACTAGAGGTTCTAACAGTGGCAGAAACCAATTACTGGGGGAAGATGATTCTTAAAATAGGAGGTTTATTGGCTGGCACTTTACCTATTATAGTATAAGGATTAGGAACCACAGGATGTAGAGGCACAACTGTGTCATTTATTGTTCTTTTTTTTTTTTCATTTATTGTTCTTAAGTCCTGGACAAAATTCCATTTACCATTGGGTTGTTTTACAGGTAGGAAGTCCACATGCAAGGCAGAGGCGGAGTAAAGAGCTACTTATGAGGTTTTCCATCAATTTCAACAACTAAGAAATAGCAGGAAGAGAGTGGACCTGAGAAGACCGAATAAGAGGCTCTTGTATCCAGTAGAAAATGGATAGACTTAAAAGCAAAGTTAATGCTCAGCCATGGCTCTTCCAGCTCTTCTGGGAGGACTTGAACTGTTGAATTGTCCTCCTTTGTTTCCAGCTGGAAGCCAGGGCCTGTCAGTCCTCTGTTGGCTATGAGGACCTGATGTGGGCAGCTCTTGGCCAAGTGTTCTTCAGGTCCACACTTAAAGCAAGTGAGAGCTTCCCTCCTTTATTACTTTTGGATGGCATTGTTTATGAGTAAGATTTCCTTTTCCTGACACAGGCCCTAAACCGGCAGCAATAGCTGTCCCAATAATTTTGGCCATTCTCTGGTCTTTTCCCTTCCCTCTAGATTCCAGTTGTTAAAAGATGGAAAAATTTAAACAAATATATAAAAACTAATTTTGAACAATATAATCTTTTATGTTTAAGGCTAGTAATATTAATATGGTTGTATGAATAATTTCCAATCCAAAGAGATACATGTTCTAATGCAGTTCCTATTTTTCATCATAAATGTTTTTGGTAAGAAAAATACTGTAAATGTGGATACGATTCCACTATTTCTCCTCCATGCCATGATATAGTGTTATTAGCATGTTGTTGCTGTTGTCATGTGTTGTCAAGTTGCTTGTGACTCAGAGCGATCCTATGTACAAGAGCCCTAAACACTGCTCTATCCTGTGCCATTATTAGCATGAGCAGTTATAATCCATTGCCTTTCTTATACTAACTTAAATTTTTGGTGTTTCTATGCTGACAAGCAGAACCAACAAGGCTCAAATCAATGATGCTTCCATAGGAAGTATGAATTAAAACTTGTCCTTGCTTTATTCAACAAGATAAAGGAAGCAACTGACAGGGAGGAATAACAGTATAACCTGAAGTTTACTGGTATCTCCAGGAAAACTATACCCTTGAAACATCTACTAGAGAGATATATTGTTACCCCAAACTTTATAATGTCAATGAACTACTTTTAACAAGGGAGTATTAGAAATATATGTCCAATAGCTGGTATTATCTGCCATTCTGCAACTTCATCCTGATCAAAGTGTGGCCTCTTTCCACTCATCTCGGAGTTTCACGTTTCTGGAGGGCACCCACAGCGCTCTGAGCCTGTAGAGAGATAAGCAAATCCTCGTCCCCACATAATAACAAATCCCTTTTCCATTCATTAGTTAGAGGTTCCTTATAAAGGATGATTCAATTCTTTAGAGGATGGTAATACCCAATGTTTTTCAGCTTGAGTTTCTCCTTTTACATGAACATTTTAAAAAATTTAAAGTAAATAAGGCTTTTTTGTAAAAAAGTTCAAGGAGATGATATTTGTTCCATTGCATCTTCCCCCTTCTGTTTTTTCAACATAGTTTGTAAAGTCAAATTAGCCCTTTCTAGTATAGCTTGTCCTGTAATAACATAATAGCTTATAATTCAACCTGTTGATCAGAAGTCAAGTCAGTTTTAACTACTTTATTGTCTTTATCATTAGTATAACCTGCATAACCCATCCTATTTGCATTCTATTTCCATCCTATTTGCAATCTGCTTGCAAAGGTGAAGTTTTTACTTTAGTTGATATTATCCACTTAGTCCATTTACTTGATTTCCTTTTTTATTAGAAACACTGGAGAGTTCCTGCGAAATACTGTTTTTGAACTAATTGTTCTAAAACTTCTAATTTCTCTCTAGTTAGGGGCCACTGCTCCACCCAAATTGTTTTTTCTGCTAGCCAAGTTAAGGGGAGAGCATGAGGAACAGTGACCCTCATTATAAATTTGGATATCTTAATCCTTTTCTTGAAAGATCAAATTTAGGTTTCTGAAAACTAATAACTCCCTGTTTCTTTTTATTCAGCATCTTATTTTTTGCTGGAGTTGAAATAGGGGGAATTTGTAATGTTACTCCCCACTTGTCAAATAAAGATTTATATTCTTGAGTCCAGTGATACCCTTTTCCACATTTTCTACAGAGCCCTGAAGATGTTTATTTTTTTCTTTACATCCCTACTCTCCCCTATTTCTTTCCAACAATCTCTTTCCAAATGTCCTAATTTCCCACAATTGTAACATTTGGTTTGAGACAAATTTAAAGTTCTTTTTTTATTAAATTTAATATTTTTTTATTGGGAAAAACATATTGGGGGTACAAGGAGGTGAGGATTGGGGGCAGAAGGGTGAGGATGGGCCAGGGTGCAGTTGCAGAGCTGCACAGTTTGGTCGGTGGGGGGAGCAGGTGAAGGAAATGATGAGGGTCCAGTGGGGACCAGATGCTACAGAGGAATGACAAGCATTTTCCAATAGTAATTAAACCAACTGTCTTATTGATTTGGGAATTGGATGCCGACTCTCTGGCTTCTTCATGCTGAACAGGGGCGTAGATATAAAGGGGGGAAGGGAGGACACTTTATCACCTTACTGGTGGTCTTGGGTTACAGCTGCTTGCCTTCTTGCTTCTGAGGGCCGCAATGGTTCGCCCCAAGCCGGGGGCCAAGTGCAGCCCGCCCCAGGCAGAAGGCCACGACGGCTCGCCCCAGGCCGGGGGCCGAGGGCAGCCCGCCCCAGGCAGAAGGCCACGACGGCTCGCCCCAGGCAGAGGGCCGAGGGCAGCCCGCCCTGGGCAGAGGGCCGTGATGGCTGAAGTAGTTCCCTTCCAAAAAGGAAGAAGAAAATGTGTGTGTGTGTGTGTGTGTGTGTGTGTGTGTGTGTGTGTGTGTGCACCGCCAAATTGGATCTGACTGGTACAGGAAACTGCCCCTCCCTCTCCAGCAGAGCATGAAGTAGAGTCTGGGTTTCCCTTCCCCCCCACCCCCAGGTACCTGTCGGGGCCTGGGTTTCAGCTGTCCACACCACAGCAGTGGGCAATGAGCTTAAAGCCCCTGATGGCTCTGGGCGCTGACTCTCACCAGTGGCTATGGATGAAGTCACAGGCGATTTTCAGCCAGCGCCGGTTAAAGTTCTTTTTAAAGCAGCTGCTAATACATTGGCTTGACTGTAGCTTCATCAGTCCACCAAGTTCTAAACTGTAAATATGCTCCAGATTCCAAAACCATCCTGATCATGGACTCCCAATCATAAGCAATTAATCTAAATTCTGTAGCTAATCCTTGTAATATGCCTCTTACATAGGTAGAATGTATGAAGAATGTAAGAGACTATGGCTTGCTTTAATTCTTTAATAGTCTTATAAGATATCGATTGATGTTGTTACAATTGATACCCTTGGGGATATTCTTGATCAGAAGGCATATCCTGAATTGTTAGTGGAAATACAGAAGCTCCTTTCTCCCAGTTAGATAAATCATCTTGCTTTGCCTGTTGCAAGGCTTTAGACATGGCTTTTAAAGGCTTCTTAAAAGTAGTTAATCCCATCGGAGCATGATTCATAATATTAAATAACAGAATCTGGGACAGTTGCTGCTGATAGAGCTATATTTTTACTTTGGTAATATCTCATTACGAGAACCCAATTTGTCTATTAGAAAGTTCTAAAACTTGTTTACTTAATTTCTCACAAGGACTATCATATTGGGTTACATGGCTCAATTCCTCTGGAGTTTGAGGTAGAGGAAATTCATCCTCCTTTGTATCAGAATCACTATCACTGTCTTCAGAAGAAGTTTTTTTCTTCTTTTAAGATTTCTCTTAAAAGATTTTTCTTTTAAAGCTAATGAGATCAAATCGCACAGTAACCAAACCTAAACAAGAATCACATCTCCCTTTTGATAAGCTCTTTCTAAAGGTGACAAAGGCTGTTTCTCAACCTCAGCTTTAACCTCCTTAAATGTAATATTACTTCAGATTTGTGCAAAAATTCAGCCACCTTTCTTTTCAATTTTTTTTATTATTAGTACAATCCTGCAGAATTTTTATTATTCTTTTCAAAGCCCTTGCTGGACAAAAATTAATAGGAGTCTGTTCTCTTTTTTTGGTGTGCTTTTCATAAAGCTTGCACAACATTTTGCCAAGTTTTTAAATTGAACTGCACTTTATTTACCGGTTTAAACCAGTGACAGTGTTTCTGCACATACTGAAACAAATGCAAAAATGACCTTTCTCTTTCTTTTACCCCTGAGCTTTTAAGTAATTCTTTAATTAATATAATATACTAAGCTTCAGAGGATGAGCTGTTTCCCATGACTCTTTTTTATAAATTCTACCTCTGAATTTTTAATCTTTTAATCGGAAATTTTATTTCAGAGGGTGAGGTATAGTCCCCATGAAATTTTTTCTAATTCTTCCTTTGACTTCCAAGGAGTGAGGCTTTCTTCATGACCCTGCCTTTAATTTTCCTGAAAGTTTCACTTACCCTGGGTGAATTCTCTTTTGGTTCCTGGTGTCTAATCAAAAAAGAGGGAGAAAGAAATACCACCACCTTGTCCCAGGTTCAGGCACCAGAATATTGCAGACTGGGGGTAAAGTATTTTTATAATTATTAGTAATGAGGCAGACAGCCAGGAATAAGATGTTGTTGTTTGTTGTTATGTGCCATTGAGTCGCTTGTGACTCATAGCGACCCTATGTACAACAGCCCTAAACCATGCTCTATCCTGTGCCAATATTCTCACTGCCTCTGACACACCCATCCCAATTACCCCAGTCACTGAATCAATCCATCTCATAGAGGGTCTTTCCCTTCTGCACCGTCCCTCCACCCTCCTAAGCATGATGTCCCTCTCCAAGTCTCCCTCCTTACAACACGTCCAAAGTATGTCAGATGAAGCCTCAGAATCCTTGCCTCCAAGGAGCAGCCTGGTTTAACCCTCTCCAGAATGAATCTGTTTGTTTTCTTGGCAGTCCATGGTACATTCACTACTCTTCTCCAGCACCACTGCTAAAGGCATCAATTTTCCTTTTGTCCTCCTTAGTCATTGTCCAACCCTCTGATGCATAACAAGTGATTGCAAAGACCATAGCCTGTATCAGACACATCTTAGTCTCCAGAGTGACACCATTGCTCTTCAGTACCCTGGAGAGGTCCCTAACAGCAGCCTTTCCCATTGCAATACTTTGATTTCCTGGCTACTGGTGCCCAGAGTGTTGACCAAGCAGTCTAAAGTTGTTAGCAATCTCAATCTCTTCACCATCCATCCTGATGCTGCCAGTGGTGATGTCCAGTGGTGAGAATCTTTGTCTTCTTGACATTGAGCCTCAATCCATACTGAAGGCTGCAGTCCTTGACCCTCTCTCTGCAGCAAGCATTTCAGGTCCTCCTCAGTTTCAGCAAGCAGGGTTGTGTCATCTGCATAGAGAGCACAAAGACAAGGAGCCAGCAGTTAAGCCGTGCCTCTCTGTGTTTATTGAGAATCATCAGGAAGATAAACAAAGGAAAATCACAAGGCATAGAAAACAAAAACAAAGATCATATTTTGCAAGTAAGGCAGAGTTCTTCTCTATTGTTTACCTTAGCTTATTTCAGGAGGGAAGGATTCAGTAAATACAAACTAAGACACTCTTAAAGGAATGCCTTAGTGCCTCAGGGTGAACTCCAGCTTGTATTATGCCTCCCTCATATACTGATATAGCATTTGGTTTATTAATATTAAATTTGATATTCGGTTTCCCACACACTTTGGCCTTTCCCAACTCAGACAATTTTGCCCACACTCCCAGAAGTCTGGTGGGCAGCCCCTGAAGGTGAAATAGTTTTAGGGGCTGTGAGCAACCTCCAGGAGACTCCACATTGGCCTTTCCTAACTCAGGTAATTCCACCCACACTCCCAGATACCTGGCGGCCAATCTCTGAGGTTTAAATAGTTTTGGGGCTGAGAGCGGCTGCTGGGAGGATCCACGTTAGCCTTTCCCAACTCAGGTCATTCTGCCCACACTCCCAGAAGTCTGGTGGGCAGACCTGAAGGTTAATTAATTTTGAGGGCTGAGAGTAACTGCCATGAGGCTCCACTTTGGACTTTCCCAACTCAGGTAATTCTACCCACACTCTCCGAAGTATGACAGGGAGACCTGAGGGTTAAATAATTTGGGGTCTGAAAGTAATGGCTGTGAGGCTTCACTTCGGCCTTTCTCAACTCAGTTAATTCTGCCTACTCTCCCAGATATCTGAATGATATATCTGAATGATAGTGGTATTTACTGGGCTTTCTTGTAAGCGTATGGATATAATCCTGTCACTCACAATGTTGTACTTCAAGATGGATCTAGAAATTACTTTTTTTACTATAAAGGCAACCCCATTTTTCCTTGTCTTTTCATCTCC
>NW_006400258.1:0-4332 GCF_000299155.1 Elephantulus edwardii | reverse complement strand
CCCTCTATGAGGTGGATTGATTCAGTGACTGGGATAACTGGCATGGAAGTGTCAGAGACAGTGCGATTGGCAGAGGACAGAGCGGAGTTTAGGACTGTTGTACATAGGGTCGCTATGAGTCGCAAGCGACTCGACGGCACATAACAACAACAACAACAGTGCTAAAGAAAGGTGCTATTTAGTTTCTATGTACTTGATTTTTATCCCTTGTTCTCCTTGTTTTTTGTTTCTAATTTTACAGCATTGTGATCTGAGAAGATGCTTTCTAGTATTTTGATGCTTTTTATTTTATTGAGACTTGCTTTGTGACTTGCTCCAATTCTGAAGATTGTACTGGAGTAGAATTTATATTGTGCTCTTTTTATTTTTCAGTCTAATCCAGCAGTGGGGAGGGGGGTTGTATATCAACTTTAGTTGCATTAATGTTAATAGTTTCTGATTACCCACTACAATCAGGCTAGCCTGCATTGTGCTCTTGTTGAGCGTACTGTTTTCTATGTGTATGAAATCCATTCCTCCCTGGAGAGGGTGAAACCAAGCTGCTCCTTCGAGGCAAGGATTTTGAAACTCCGTCTGACATACTTTAGGCATATTGCAAGGAGGTATCACTACTTGGAATGGTGGAGGGACAACATGAGAGAGGAAGACCCTGCATGAGATGGGTTGACTCAGTGATTGGTTAATGGGATGTGTCAGACAGAAACAATGGAATTGGCTCAAGATAGAGCAAGTTCAGAGTTGTTATACATAGGGTCACTATGAGTCGGGGTTGACTCGATAGCACATAACATGAGATCCAGTTGGTTCATTGTATTGTTTAGTTCTCCTGCAAGTTTGTTGATTTTTTTTCTAATAGTCCTGTCCATCAAAAGTGGTGCATTGAAGTCTTCCATTATTGTATTGTCTATTTTTGCTTAAGTTTGGCTTATGTATCTTGGAGTTCTATTAATTATAGTGTGGTCCTCTTGTTCAAGTGACACTTTGATCATTATACAACTATCTTCTTTATATTTCATGCTGGCTTTTCTCCTCCGTGTAGTCTACTTTTATCAGAGATTAACTTTGTCACTCCTGCTAGTTTTTACTGCCATTTGTTTGGTACATTTTTCCACCCTTTGATTTTTTTAGTCTTTGTCCTTGTGTTTAAGATGTGTCTCTTATAGACAGCATATTGCTAGGTCATGTCTTATTATCCATTCTGTTACTCTTTTCCCCCTCTTGTCTGTTGCATTAAATTAATTAACATTCAATATAATTGTCAATAGATATTGTTTTATTGCTTTTTTATGGCTTTGGTGTGTTGTTTTGTGGTACTGTAGATTTCCTGTTGCATTATTTTGTGCTGAGTTAATTCTATTTATGGATTTTCTCATCATTTCCTCCATTTCTTTTGTTTAGATGTTTGCTAAGTCTTTATAGTTTTCCTTCTTTATACTTTTATGAAGTTTATTAATTTTTTTGGTGGTTAGCTATAAGGGACTATTTTATTCCTAAGTCTAAACAGCTTATTTTACATCTCCTTGACTTTTTCATTTATAATTTCTCTATCTACACTTTTTTCCCTATTTTTGCATTTTAGCATGAGGAGGGAGGGGTTTGACTCCAGGGAAGCTGGAGAACCCCAGCCTCTGCTTGCCTTTCCAATGGCCAGCCCTACCTTCTTACAGGATCAACTCCATGGGCCAGCACTTGGGTTTTCCTACTGCCCACTCTGAGCTAAAGGCTTTTCCAGGCGCCTGAGCTCCCCACTGAAGAGGGTTGGAGTGAGAGAAGATACCAAGATCAGAGAGGGTCCAGGAATCCGCCACCATCCCTCACTGTGGAGTGATCTTGGCAACTTCAGTTTGAATGAAGGCAATGAGGTCTTAGTTAATGAGGAAGACAAATAGTAGGCTGGTAATCTCCACCATAGAATTGTTTCTGAGGCACCATTTGGAGCCACACAGCACATGCCATCCATTGATATAGATGAGCCACTGGCCCTTATTGGCAGTGGAAAAAATCACTATTGATTTTCAGTTGAATCACACCTTCCTTGAGGGAGATCTTCCAGGCTGGCCTCTCCAGAGACAAGTCCACATCAATCTGGTTGCTCTTCACAGGGTGATCTGTTGGGAGCATATCAGGTACCACGTGGCCTTGCAGCACTGCTAGCATCTGGTTGTCGAAGTCTGGAGAGCTCTTACCTGTGATGCTATCTACCACCACCTGCCAATTATTCAGTTCCTGCTCCAGCTGTCAAACCTCTCACTTCTGGCACCTGTCAGCCACTGTTAGCTCATGTTCCAGGACTTTGTCTCTCATATCCTCTCATATCTATCAGGTCTTCTGAGTTGGAAGTTCAGTACTTGGTCCCTCTTAGGCAGTGGCTGCACTGCCTGGTCCTCCAGCAAATAATGCTGCTTCATAAGCTGCCAGTGGGCTTTCAGAACCTTGGCAGTCCGGGGCAGGTAGAAGGCATCGAGGTGTCTGTGCAGGAGGTCCTGGAAGGCTTGCAAAGTGGATTAGCTGATCGATCCCCCTTTACTCAGCAAATGTTCCTCAGTCTTGCTGAACTGAGTCTTTGCTCTGGATGGCTGATATTCTTGATATCCTCCCACAGCTCATCTGGTCTTCACTCATTAGTACTCAAGGCTTCAAATATGTCCCTGAGATGGTCTTTAAATTCTGGTGGGATAGCCTCGAGGCCAAACTTTGGTCCTGGATTTGATTTGGTTTTCTTTAGCTTCAGTTTAAACTTGTATATGAGTAAGTTGATGGTCTGTTCCACAATCGGCACCTGGCCTAGTTTTCACAGCTGATACTAAGTTTCTCCAATGATTCCACCCCACCCCCCCAGATATGGTCAATCTGATTCCTGCGTAGACTATCAAGTGAAGTCCATGTGTATAGTTTCCATTTAGGAATAGGTCATTGACTGTATGGAATTCTATCATGCCTTTTTCTTGGTGGGATGTGAGAGTTTTCTATAAATTTTAGATATTAGTCCTTTGTTAAATATGTCACTGCTGAATATTTTCCTCAGTCTACAATTTTCTTTATATTCTTTGGATAAGTCTTTTGATGCACATGGAGATCTAATTCTTAGAAGGTCCCAAGAGTCTAGCTTTTCTTCTGCTGATTGTACATTTTAGGTTATCTTTTATAGTCTATTTATACCATAGATTAAAGATCCTTCATTTTCCTCTAGTTTTCTTTTGATAATCTTTATCATTTTAGGATAAGCATCTAGGTCTTTGATACATCTTGAATGAGTTTTTCTGTATGGTGTGAGACGTGGGTTTGGTGTCAATTTTCTGCAAATAGATACACAGTTTGGTGAACATCATTTGTTAGAATCTGCCTTTTCACCACTTAATGTATTTAATCCCATTGTCAAAGATCAGTTGTCCATAGATGGATGGACTTACTTCTGGGATCTCAATATTTTCTCTTTGGTCTATATATGTATGTATCTGTACTTAATATCACGTCACTTTTTAATACTGTAGCTATGTTGTAGGTTTTAGGTCAGTATAAGACCCCTTATTTTATTTTTCTTCTTTGGTTGTGCTTTTCTTGTCCATAGTCTCATTTCTTTCAATATAAAGTTGACGATTACTTTTGCCATATTTTTTGAAGATTAGTGATGGGATCTGAATTTGGAAATTTTATCTGTAGATCAATTTTGGCAATACTGGTGTTTTCACAGAGTTAAGTCTTCTTATTTATATAGGTCTCTCTGAAATTCTTGTAGTAGTGGGGGCTTGGGGTTTGTTTTATTGCTTTCAGACATTTATTTTTATTTACTATTTGTGTTCAGTGCAAATTAATTCTATAACATGAGACGTTACTATGAATCAAAGCAGAAATACACAATCATCGTATACAATCCAAGTGTTCATTTACACACACAGTAGCTTAAGATTTGTTGGATCTGGTTTTTACCATATAGAGGTTTTTAACAACTTTGGTTATCAAAATTACTAAGTTCATATCAGATACTGGAACATCTAAGCATCAGTGAATGATCATATGAACAAAAGACTTCATGAAGTGTCTGTTTTTCAAAAGTTTGTGTGCATCAAGGCAGTTGTAAAAGATTTACTTTCCAGAATTAAGATCACCTTAAGACGAGATTCTAACAATCTAAAATTATTGACTAGAACAGAAAGTGTTCCAAATGTGACTATTCTGATTAGTAAAATATTTTTTTAAAAGTATTTACAGAAAGAATATAAAAATATGTGAATTGAATGAAGATTAGCTTCCATTCACAACTTCCCAAATTCTTGATTTACATTACGTTTGGCTCCTTTACATGTTTGCCTTTTTAAAAAATTTTTTTTATTA
>NW_006400257.1:512158-513426 GCF_000299155.1 Elephantulus edwardii | reverse complement strand
CCCAGAACAGGGTAGGACTGAGCTTCCTGGATTGTGACACATGGGCTGACCTAGGGCAAAGGTTATGTATCAATGCGTTTCCATCAGTCTATGCAGTATTTTCTTCATCTTTTTGCATTTTTAAAAAATTAAAAATTGTAACTAAGTAACAACATTTGAAAATAGCATTTCACATAAAATTGTGGGTTCTGGCCCTCTCGTGAAAAACAGAAACACTAGGCTCACAGCCCCATGATGCAAGAGCTAGAGCTGAGTAATAACCACCCTTTTGGACAAGTGTTTTCTAATTTGCCACAAATTCTACCACCTTATTTACAACATTGCTGCCATTCCTTTTATTTTATACTGGTTAGTCAGAAGCTTGGCCTCCTGAATGGATTTTCTGCATCTTGCTTCAGCAGAGAGTGAGAAGCTGCAAATGGGGCAGAATTCAAGTGATATTTCATGGCACAATACTCACATCTGTTGCTGTCAGAGTAGGCCTAGTTTATAGACACCCATTTTATATATGGATTAACAAAGAAAATAAACATGCAAGAGGACATATAGCAAGTCAAGACGAAATCAAGGTTAAAACCCAGGACTCCCACCTCTTACTTCATCCAGATAATTTTCAATAATTATTAATAATTCAATAATTTGATTAAATTGCAACTATTTTTAGAATTATATTCCCTTTTTTTGTATGAATCAGAAGATTCTTTTATGCTTGGCAAGTCCTTAAGTTGTACAAACAGTTGTGTTCTTGGCTGCTAACCAAAAGATTGGTGGTTCAAATTCACCTAGCAGTATGGTGGAAGAAAGGCCTGACACTCTACTTGTGTAGGATTACAGCTGGTGAAAACCTCATGGTGCTTGGTTCCTCTCTGAAGCAAACACATGGGCTTGCCAAGAATCCGAATCAAGCAGATGTTTAATAAGTTTGGTCTGTAATGCTTGACTCTAGTAGGTAATAATAGTGGGGCAGAGATAGCTTCTATTCACTTGTTAACATCTTCTGTTAGTTTATACTCTCATGGAGTAACCCACATTACAGCTCCAAGATGGCTATTTAGGGATTTTTTATTTATTATTATTAATCTAACTAATATCACAGCTTTAGTTTGCTTGGCTCCACAGTCAACACTCTCAGCACGAGTAGCCTGGAAATTAAAAAACATATTGGGATGGGAAAGTCTGCTGTTAGGGACATCTCCAAAGTACTGAAGAGCAATGGTGTCTCTCTGGAGACTAAGGTGCATCTGATATAGGCCATGGTCTTTGCTATC
>NW_006400257.1:425085-498646 GCF_000299155.1 Elephantulus edwardii | reverse complement strand
CTGTCAAAAAAATCGCAATCTTCGGCGCCACCGGCAGGACTGGGCTTACCACCTTGGCTCAGGCGGTGCAAGGAGGTTATGAAGTGACAGTGCTGGTGCGAGACCCCTCCAGGCTGCCCTCCGAGGGACCCAAGCCGGACCACGTGGTCGTGGGCGACGTCCGGAAGGCGGAGGATGTGGACAAGACCGTGGCGGGGCAGGACGCCGTCATCGTGCTGCTGGGCACCGGCAACGACCTCAGTCCCACCACAGTGATGACCGAGGGCGCCCAGAACATTGTGGCGGCCATGAAGGCTCACGGCGTGGGCAAGGTCGTGGCCTGCACCTCGGCCTTCCTGCTGTGGGACCCCACAAAGGTGCCCCCGAGACTGCAGGATGTGACCAATGACCACATTCGGATGCACAAGATACTACAGGAGTCAGGCTTGAAGTATGTTGCTGTGATGCCACCCCACATAGGGGACCAGCCACTGACTGGGGCTTACACAGTCACTCTGGATGGAAGAGGGCCCTCTAGGGTCATCTCCAAACATGACCTGGGTCACTTCATGCTGCACTGTCTCACCACTGACCAGTACAATGGGCACAACACCTACCCTTCCCACCAGTATGACTAGGGTTGGCTCCATTCAGGAAATGAGAAACAAAGGAAAGACAGCCCCAGAGTCAGGGAACAATAAATATCGATCCACGAGCTTCATATTATTTTAAAAGACCTGGCTCTGTGACTCTTCCTCGCTCTTGCTGCAGCTGGGTAATTTGGAATGTCTCTCTGACTCTGTGTTGCATTATCTGGGTATCCATTCATTTACTCAGCAAGTATATTGAGTCTCTTTTTTGTGTCTGGAGCACTGGGTGATTCAAACAATAAAGTGGTCAGCTGATAACTGAAAGGTTAGGAATTCAAGTACACTCAGAGGTATCTCAGAAGAAGCCTGATGATCTATTTCTAAAAGAGCAACCCTTGGAAACCCTGTGAAGCACAGGTCTACTCTGATGCACGTGAGTAAAAAACATGAGGACATCACATGAGGATCACCAAATCTGACTTCTACTAATTCCACAAGGGGGAAGTGTCCCCGACAACAAGATCCACAACACAAAACCAATTCTTCTTAGGTAAAAAATGTCACCTATGTTCCCTTGTCCATTTTCTACAAATTCCAACTAATCCTACTATTCTACTGGTTCCAAAATATGGTGCAATCGCTACACAGACCTCATAAGACCATACTCATGATTATGGGGTGTATTAGGGAAGTTAACGGGTTACAACTCAAGTTGGCAACAAGATTACACTTTCCCAGTCAGGACAACTTCTAACACGTGCTCACAGGCCCTTCAACCTTCAGACTTTCTGCTTTGGGCCAGTGTTACAAAGCTGTCCTGTTATTGTTGTATGCCCTCGAGTCAGTTGTATGCCAACTGACCTGTAGCAGGTTTTCAAAGACAGTAAATTGCACAAGAGGAGATTGCCCATCCTTCTGCAGAGCAGCTGGTAGATCCAAACTATGTGCCTTTGGAGTTGTAGCATAGCTTCGTATCAGTAGGCCACCAGAGCTCTCTCATTTATTGTTGTTGTATACTGTAGAGTCAGAACGGACCCATACCAATGATTTTCAGAGGCAGTTAATCACACAGGAAGGGATTGCCCATCCTTCTGCCACAGAACAGCTGATGCCCTCAAGCTTCATGCCTTTGGGATGCAGTACAGCTTCATGCCACTAGGCACCAGAGCCTGCCAATCATGGTGAATCCCCCCTCCCTAATCCTTCAACAAGCTTGAGCAAAGGCTCTGGTTCCATGGGATAGCAGTCTCAAGGTCAGTTCTGTCTCACATAAAGTCTTTGGTTCTGTAAAAAAAAAGTCTTTCAAGTCTTTTAAGACTTGGTAAAGATATCTATTATTCATCATCTATCTTAGAGAAAACCTTGGTTTTCTGAGCCTATGTGATAATCTGGGGCACATCAATAGTAACATGGAAATGTCTAGAAAAGAAGCAATCATTTGAACAGAATGGGGAGTTACTGCATGGGCTAAAATCAGGAAAGTTGCATTTAAGGGCTGCAACCTTTATCCATATCTATTCAATCTGTATGCTAAGCAAATATTTAAAAAACTGGACTATATGAAGAAGAATATGGTGTCAGCTTGAGAGGAAAACTTATCAACAGCCTGTGTTACGCAGATGACACACCTTGCTTACAGAAAGTGAATACAATCTGAAGCATTTACTGACGATCAGACTACAGTGTTGATATGGATCACAAACTCAGGATCACGAAAATAAAAATTCTCACAACAGGACCAATAGGTGAAACGAAGAAAAGGTAGATCTAGTTTTATTTAAACTCACAATTAACACCCATGGAAGCAGCAGTCAAGAGATCAAAAGATGCATTGAAAAATCTGCTATCAAGGACCTCTTTAAAGCACTAGAGAACAAGAATGTCAACCCAAGCCATAGTATTTTCACCTGCCTTTTATTCACCTTGTTAGATATAAAAAAAGTGTGAGGGCACGAGAGAAATAAAGAAACTAGTCCCAAGAAAGGAATAGGCCTTTCTTGCGTGGTCTGAGAGGGACGCCAAGTGACCAGGCTGCACACCACACGGACAAGATCAAATAGCACGCCAGCAGTTTGGGGGTGGGTTTCCTTTTTAGGGGTCCTGGGGAGGACTAAGATGGTACTTCTTGGAACTTGGTGTGTTTATTTAGATTTTAGCTATTTTCAATCAAGCTCAGACTCTTTATCAAGATCCATTGCCTGGTCTGGTCTTTGATATGACCAGCTTAGGTGTTACCAAGTTTCTCAGGAAGTGATCAAGCTTGGGGGTGGTGGGGCAACTGCCATATTTTTCCTTCACACTTGAAAACTAGACAATGAATAAAGACTAAAGAATTGCTGCCTTTGAATTCTGATGCTGGCAAAGAATATTGACGATTCCATGGATTATCAAAATAAACATATCTGTCTTGGAGGAAACACAATAAAGATGATGAAACTGTCTCACATACTTCGGGCATGTTGTTAGCAGGGGCCGGTGCTCAGAAAAAGACATCATTCTGGGAAAAGCAGAGTGTCAGCAAAACGGAGGAAGACCCTCAATGACATGGACTGACAGCTTGAGCATGTGTGGATGGTATTAGGATAAGGCAAGGTTTCAATCAGTTGATCATTGGGTAATTATGAGTCTTCATTGACTCAAAAGCATCCAATACAAAAAGTGATAGCTTGGGCTTTGCTCAAAGATGATCAGAATTTACAAAAAGGTGTAAATTTTAGATCAGTGGTTAAGTTTTAAGCTTACATTTTAATTACATGAAATCTTTTTATTTGTTAAATACAGGTTCTAGAGTCCTAACCTAAGAGTTGGACTTAAGAAGCCTGGGGTGGAGCCTGAGAATTTGCATTTCAAACAAGTTCAGATGAGGCCAATAGCCCAGGCTTCACACTTTGAAAAAACAAGGGGTAGGAAAACACCACGTCTCAACAAAGAATAATAAAGATGTTTACACTTTCAATTACCATGCTGTATGGCCTCTGGTGATTTATTGCCTCTAAAAACCAGCTATGGGTCAGGTTTAACAGTAGACAACAAAAGTTTGGTGATTATTGTTCCTGTTCCTTATACAAATCTTCTAGTTACAAACTGGGGTCACAATCACATCTCACTCTGATGCATTTATTCTGCCATTTAAGAAAAAAAGAGAGAAAACACATAAATACGGGAAAATCTCTTACACAGCCACATCAGAAAAAGGGCTAGAGGGCTTACAAAAGGGATGAGTTTAACTGGGAAGAAGAATGCAAGAGCTCTTGCATATAAGCAGTAGAAATCTATGCAACCCAAGGGTGCAGTCTTGCAGAACCAGTTCCAGGACTCCGCCACAAGCCAAAAGGCTCTCCTGAATCCAACCAATCCCCAGCCCCAGGATGTTATTAGCTTGGGAGATTGTTGGTCTGCAGGCATCTTTTAACAATCCTGGGTCTAACTACCAAAATAGGGTCTTTCTGCTCTCTTTAGTGTCTTTTGGTGAGTCCTTCGCAGCCAGTGGCTAACCCCTTATGATTTCATGTCCTTCACCAGGAGGGCGATCTGCTCCTGCAGCTGCCGCTTCCCTTCCCATGCTTTGGTCTGGCTTCGACAACTCAGCAGCTCAGCCTTATGATCTTGGTGATGCATAGGGCAATAGTTTTGTGGTTCACATAGCTCCTGAAAAGTAAAGGACAGGGTAAAAAATTCTCCAGATATCCAAATTCTGCCTTCTAAGAATAGTAAAAATGTTACTGGCAATGGCTAAGAAGTAGTGCTGTTTCTTCTCAGATGTCTTGGCAGGCCCTGGCATGTTAAAAACTGGTTCTCCTCAAGTCTAGGCTCCCTCTTTCTCCCACCTGATCTCCACTTTACCGTATATTCTGGAAAGAAATCTCTGTAGCCTCCTTTGAGGATGTACAGTTCTGGGTAGTGTAATGCAGGATACTTGTTCAAAGCTCTGTCCTCTTCTCTTAGAGAGCGGCACCTTTAAAGAAAATGTAGAGATAGGCAGACCACAAAGAATCGAGGCTAGGGTTCCCTGGCTATTCCGTTCAGAAGGATAGGAAGAATAAACGATTGCTAACCCCCAAAGTACAGGAGAAGAATGGACAGTCTCCTCCTCTGTGATTTACTGTCTCTGAAAACCTGCTGGAGGGTCAGCTATAGGTTAGTTCCGACTCGACAGCACATAACAACCACCCCCAAAAGACTCCAGAAATCCTAATTTTTGCCAAAAAAAAAAATTCAAGTAACAACACTTTTCCTTCCTTCCTTTATTGAGGTCTCACTCTCAATCCATTTTCCTTTATCATCCCAAACGAACAAAATGTAAAAAAACCCTTTCCTTCCTCCTTGCCACCATTCTCCAGACTGCAATGAAGAGTATGACCCCTCTTATTCACACAGTCTTTGTCTGAAATGATCTGGAAGGGTTCCCTGCCCACAAGTACCCACTCCATTACCCATCCTACTCTGTGCAGACAACTCACATTCGGGGGCCCCTCTCTGAGGAGAATTCACAGTGGAACACAATGATTATTCTTTTCTGGGAATCCAAAGGGACGATGGGCTTCTTCAGAAAGAAGTTATACAGTTCTTCCTGACTATATACGTTTAAGGCTCCCTGTAGAAGAATAATTTTCTTTAAAAATTTTTATTGAGATTTGGGGAGAAGTTTACAATTGGTTTTTCACCCAATAATATCTCACACACACACACACACACACACACACACACACTCCCTCTCTCTCTCTCTGATTTTTAACACTGACTGCAATCCCCACAATGTAGTAACAACTCTTACCACTCACCTCCCTGTTTATAGTTGCCATTTGTTCTTTCCTATTCCTTTCTATCTTTTGAGCTTTACCCCTGGGTAAATACTGACCTTTGATCTCACAGGGCAGATTGTTCTAAGAAGTATGCACCTCCTGGTGTTACTGCCCACTCTATAGTTCGGTTTATTGCTTGTCTAAAGTTTACCCATGCAGATGAGTTCAGTTCCAAGTTGTGTAAATCAGTTATTCCTCAAGGATTTGTACACATTTCTAACAGCTAAAATGACTGGGTTGAGAGATCTGGGCCAGGGGGGCTAAACCATCTATTTCTAAGGTAGGGATTAATTTTGCCTTTTATATACCACCAGAGTCTTGCATAGATTTTCGCAAGTAGTTGCCAGGTGCCATTAAATACAACTCACAGTGACCCTATGAACAACAGATCCCTGTCCTATCCTGCGCCAACCTCACAAACCCTGACATACACAAGCCCACTGTGGCAGTCACTATGTCAATCCACATGGTTGAGGGTCCTTTGTCATCTCCCTCCCTTCCAAGCATGATATCTTTCTCCAAGGAATAACCTCTCCTAGCAACATGCCCAAAATATGTGAGACAAAGCTTCATCATTTCTTCCAGACCAAGGAGCATTCTCGCTATGGATATGTCTCCAAGCCGTATCCGTTTGTTCTTCTGGCTGTCCATGGACTATTTAGTATTCTTCTCCAACACCACTGTTTAAAGTATTAACTTTTCTTCTGTCATTCATGACAGTATACTACCATGGCAAGTAGCAGGTACTCAATAAATGCTCGGAGAGAGAACTGAACTGCCAGAAATGCAGGGATCACTGTGAGAAGTGCTCATGAACAGAGTTTAAAAAACACTTCTAGCACTTAGATTAACATACTTTGATTTCTAAGTAGAGCCCTTGGTATTATGTCCATAGGAAAGAGGAACACTGGGCTAGGAGGAAAAGGAACAGTATGTTCCTCAAGGTGTATACACTTAAAACAGGGATAAGGACTGACAGTCCTAACATGACTCCAATGCATATTCTCTGTTCTGGTTCTAGAGTTCACAGAACCCACTGTCCAGACTGAGTAAAGAGACACCTCCAACCACTCCTCCTCTAACATATACAACGTAAACTCACCTGGATATGTCCTCCCAGGTACTCGTACGGATAGCGGCAATCGATGATATAAAACTTCTCAATCAGACCTTGGAACTTCCCCCAAAGCAAGGCAGCCACCTGCACAGAAACTACAGCTGAAAACGCTGCTCACTGTCACTCTAGTCACACAGTCCCTTGTTTGAAAAATCCCTTCCGTCACTTCAGATTCCACTGTATACCCAGCTTCCAAAGTTTACAAATTTGAAACCAAATTCAGCCCCATCTCACATGAAAGGATGAAGTAGAAAGTAGCCTTTCTGAAAATCAAAACAGTAAATATTGCCAAGACGTCAAGGAAGACCATATTCAGTAGGTGTCACCAAGACATCAAGAAGACTTGTCTGGAAGAAGTCATGGCTAGAATAAGCCATATAGAAGAAATCCAAGAACATTTGCAGTAGTAGGGATTCAAGCTACAAATTAAATTTTGCAAGAAGAAGTGGGAAATGGTTCCCTACCATCCATTATAATGAAAGAAAGCAAGTCCCTCAAAAAAGGATATGGAGGGAAGAAGCTGATCCTCTGATGGAGAACTTAACACTACTAGTAAGAGCATAAACAGCTCAACCTTTCCGTTTATTTTTGCATTCTGAGTATAAGTGTACAAGGAAAATTAATTTTCCATTCAGCAATTTATCTATATTTCATAACATTAGGGGTAATTTCCTCAATATAATAGCACTCTTCTGACTTCCTCCTCAGGTTCCCTAAGTTCATCTGTTCTTCTTTGCTGACTGACAACTCCTATCTTCTGAATTGTGGTTTTGGGTAAATGTCCTTTCAGCCTTGCAAGTTTCCTTTTCTGAAGAGCATGTTTTTCATCCATATTACTGTTCACTTTATAGGGCAGTTTGTTGTTTGGCTACAAGGTGATCCCAGAGGTGGGTTAAGTTCTAGATTTAAGGGAGTCTAAGGCCTATACACATGATACAGTTACAGAACACAGGTTTATGTATATAAAACTGGTTTGACCTTTAAGGAAGGCATTATGGGTTGCATTGTGTCCCTCAAAAAATATATGGTGTAAATCTTAACCTCTATGCTTATGATAACAATGACATTTAGAAATGGATTTCCTTTGTTATGATAAAAAGACTGAATTAATGTTAGGATGTATATTAATCTCTTTTAAGATATGAAGGAGATTTAAAAAGCCACCAGAGCAGAGATGTGTTTTGTGTGTTTGTCTGAAGGTAAACTAGTAAAGATCGATTTTTTAAAAAGTTATATTCCCATAGATATGGACTTCCCTCCTTGAAATATGGAAGGGAAGGTGATGTGGCTTAATAGATGGAACACCACATGAAGATCTTCACAGAGCCAAAAAACAGATGTTGAAGAATCAAAGACCTTCTCCCACAGAGAAAGACTTCTCTTAGAGCCAGAATGTTGACTTTGGACTTCCAGCCTCCTTACAATGAGGAGTCCGGGAACGTTGGTGTGTAATGTGTTGGGCTGCTTACTGAAAGGGTAGAGGTTCAAACTCGCCAGGCACTCCGAGAGAGATAGACTGGCAGTGCCCTCTTACAAATATTCACAGCCATGGAAACACAATGGATGGTCATCACAGGTCAAAATAAATTTAGTGGGTTGAGTTCAAAAAGCAAGAAAATAAAATTTCTGTTTGTTAAAGCCATCTACTTGTGGCCCTGCTGATATAGCACCACTAAAACAGAAATCTTGAAGAATATAAAAAATGAAATGTAATTATAGTGACTTCAAATATCATAATAGAAAAAGTACACAGAAATGTGGGAACAATAATGTTCATTTCAGCAATACTTTAGGCAGTTAAAATATTACAAATAATTTAAATATTCAAGAATAGAGTTTAGTTAAGAAAACTTTATATTACATATATATTTTAGCCAGTAAAACATTATACATTTATTAAAGTTTCATATTTTTAGGGAGCTCTGGTTCACTGAGTCGCAAGTGACTCGATGGCACATAACAACCACAACAACAACTGGAAGCCTATTGGCAAGACGCTGCACTGCAATCCCAGAGGTACACAGTTCAAATCCACCAGATGCTCTGCTGAAGAAGAGGGGGCAATCTCCTCCTGTACCAGTCAGATCTGATTTGACAGTACACGTAAAAATAATACAATTTTTAAAAAATTCATATTTTTGTATGTAAACAATGAATTACATATAAATTATCTTTTTATTTAATTAACTACATATTATTTAATTACTAAATATTTTAAAATTATTTGTATTAAATTATTTTAATGATTAAACATGTATAAATGTATACATGAACTTTGTAAGCAAACCAATATAAAATAAAATCTTTTAAAAAACAACTAATAAATGTAGGGCTTCTTAGTTTTCTTTTTATATACTGATTTTTACCATGTCTTAGAATTACTAGGTGTCACAGTTAAGAAGTCAGCTATTAACAAAAGGCTGGCAACTGGAGTCCAACAAATGATGCCTTGAAAGGCCTGAAGTCAATGAAAATCCCATGGAGTGCAGTCCTACTACAACACACAGAGGACGGCCACAAATCACAATCAACTCCAGGGAAACTGGTTTGTTTCCTGGTTTTACATTGAGCTGGTTACAACATTACATGCTCATTATGATCTCATTTTTATAGAACATCTGATAGAATAAAATCCAGGTTTTATTATCACAGAGAAAATATTATTAGTGGTTATCTCTAGTGGCAATAATGGAGAGGGTGACCACATAATTACTGTAAAAAACAGGACACTTTTGAGTGAATGTTATTAATAATTATCTTGTGCTAACAGACATAAAAGAGACTGTGATATGTCAACTAGGGTATAAGATTGCACTAAATTGAGTAATTTTTAGCTTTTAAAAATTTGGTTTTATATCTTTTTTTAAAAAAAAATATGGAACTCTTCACGAATTTGTGTGTCATCCTGATGCAGGGGCCATCCTAATCTTCTCTGTATCATTCCAACTTTTCTAGTACACGTGCTGCCAAAGTGAGCACTATATATCTTTTTTTAACATGTTCTTTCCTTTCTCTTTTATTCCTTTACAACATTCTCTTTTATTCCTTTACAACAGTATGTCATTTTCTAATTAAAAACAAAGAAAGAAACTGTGTGTTCTCCTTTTGGAGCTAAGACAAGCAAAGGAAATGAAAGGTTATTAGTCCACAGACCTATAGGCCACATAAACTTCAGTCTCCATGACCCTGAGGCCAGAAGGGCGAGACAGGAAACAGCCACCATTGCCGACTGCTTGGAGAGGGCTCACAACAGAAGGTCACAGACAGAGGGGAGAAAAAGGTGGAACAAAACTCGAAATAATTTAAAAAGTCAGGCTCAGGTCTGATAGAAACTAACGACTAAAGGCTGTGGCCCTGAGTGAGCTTCAAGCCTGGAAGTGACTCAACTTTCAGCCAAACAACTGATAGGCATATAAGGTGGTCAGTAACCACTGGTGGAACTCGCTCCTTAGAACAACGACACAAGGTCAAAAGATAGCTTTTGCCCAGGGACAAAGCTCAGAATGCAGAAAAACTCATTGCCATTGAGTTGCAACATACTCATAGCAGACCCTCCAGCAGGTTTGAGACTGTAAGTAACTCATCTTTCTCGTCTGCAGACACTGGTGGGTTTAAATTGCCTGAGAGGAGCAGCCTTTGGGTTAGCGGCACAACTTGAGGCCACCACAGACCCTAAGAAGGCAGAAAGTGATAGAAGAAAAGGACTAATGGAAACAGGAAACACAGAGACATGGGAAGGGTGGTGTTACAATGTGAAGAGTGTAATCCCTGCCATGAAATATAGTATGATGAAAAACTAACTTGCTCTATAAACTGTCACTGATATCACAATAAAAAAAGGTAAAAAACAATAAAAGCAGGAGAGAAAGAATAATTGGGAAGAAAACATTCCTTTAGCATAGTTTAAGGTAAAAAAGGAGACTATATGAGTAAGTGCAGGGAAAGAAATACAAATGGAATCAGGGATTTAAGGGACAGACCAGACCAGATGGGAGCTTATATAACCAGTTACCATCTCCAAAAATCTGCTTACCGTTTCTGGGTTGACATACTTCAGATCTTGGTGCATCCCTGACACGGTCGGCAGTGCACATACCTAGAAATACAACCAGAGTTAGAATAACAGCAAGTTATCTATATCCAAGTTTGAGATTTAAAACTTCTAGGTTGTTTTTCTCTCAAAACCTCCGCAGATCTTTAAAAAAAGGTAGGGAGAATCAATAATATCTCTATAATGTGCATATGCAGCAATTCCATTTCTAAGAATTGATCCTAAGTAATTAAGGATGTGCAGAGCTTAGCTACAAATATAAACATCTCAGTACAACTCGTAAGGAAAAATTATACCACTAAAATCATCCTGTAAGAAGGGATTTCATTACAAAGTTATCAGCAGGGACTCTGCTGGCCTCATGCTGACAGTTTCCTTCATCTGGAATGATTATGTTTGTTTTGTCATTGTCCTACTTAAGGCTTAATAAACGGGCTGGGAATGAGGATCAGCAGCTGAAAAATGAAGTACTATGTAGCTATTAAGAATGATAAAATTATGAAAGAGAACTGCTCATTGTTGTGATGATACTCCTAATATTAAATGTGAAAGAAACAATTGATTATGAAACAGCACTTTTGTGAAAATTAAAAACATAGACTGTATTGTGTCTATTATATATGTGTGCATGATAAAAAAAAAGTGTATGGAAGAATATATACCATAATGTCAAAAATAGAATTACTCTGGTTAGTAAGATTTATGGTAAATTCATTTTCTATAATAATCAAGTATTATTTATATAAATTTTAAAGACACTATAACAACTGAAATCTTGACATTGTCAAGCATTTCATTTTACTTAGATCCACAAGCAACATCCATGGAAGCAGCAATATGAAATGCTGAGCTATTTTTATTATCAAGTCTATAAAATGTAATGAATATCACTGAATTGAACATGTACAAATGCTTGAATGGACATGTTTTGTTATAAATATTCTCAAGAACAACAATTAAAAAAAGAAAAAATCAAATCAAAGGATGGCTCACAATGGACAAATCTACTATAAAAGATCTCTTCCCTAGTGGCAAGAAGCTGCACTGCAATCCCCGAGGTAAGCAGTTCGAATCCACCAGATACTCTGCTGGAGAAGGAGGGACAATCTCCTCCTGTACCAGTCAGATCTGATTTGACAGTACATGCACAAAAAATAATAATAAAAATTAAAAAATAAATTTAAAAAAAATCTCTTCCAAGGGTTTAAAAGAAAAGGTGTACTTTAAAGACTAGGGTGTACCTGATTCAAACGTTGGTATTTTCCATTACCTCATTTGTATGCAAAGGTTGGACAATGGATAAAACTCAGTGCTGCCAAGCAAGAACCAACTCTTAAGTGATCCTCCTCTGGACTTCTGAAGTTGAAAAATGCACAAGGGAGACTGTCCATCTTTCTCCTGCAGAGCTGCTGGTAGATTTGTACCTCCAGAGAGACACAGCCTTTGGCTTACCAGTGCAACTCCCTGCAGCCTAGGGTTTCAGGGCTTCTTAGACAATGAATAGGAACATCAAAGAATTAATGCTTTTGAATTAAGATGTTAGGGAAGAATAGTGAATACATAGCCAGGAAATGGACTGCCAGGAGAAGGACAACGTCTGTGCAGAAAATTGCAGGGTCAGAATGTTCTGTACAAGTGAAGATGGCAAAATCTCATCTTACATACTTCAGTCATGTTATCAAGAGGGACCAGTCCCTGGAGAAGGACATCATGCTTGGTATGAGGCAGAGGTTCGATGGGAAAAAGGGAGACTTTCAATGAGTTGGACTGATTGGTACAGCAGCTGCAAAAATGGGTTCAAATACAGCAACAATTGTGAGGATGGGATAGAAGCAGGCAATATTTCATTTTAGAGTAAGAGCCAATTCAACAGTGCCTAACAACCACAACAATAAAAATGAGAAAAGCAAAAGCTTCATACTTGGACATTATCTCATAATGAATCAGAAATATATTCTCACTAGAAAGGCTTATCATCTAGATCAGTAAATCATTATAGAACTAAAGAGTAATTGATAAAGATACAGAATTATACCTCATATCCTCTATTATTATGTACCATCAAGTCAGAACTGACTTATAACTGACCCTCCAGCAGGTTCTCAGAGGCTTTAAACTGCACAGGAGAAGACTGCCCTTCTTTCTCCTGTGGAGAAGCTGGTGGATTTGAACCACATATCTTAGGGTTGGCAGTGCAAGTTTTTACCACTGGACAACTAGAGAGCCCTGTGATCAGGGAAGAGAAGATTTACATCCTAAATGGCTCCCCGGGATGCAGGACAAATGTAATCAAACTCACCTTGGAGAAATCACCAGTCAGAAGTCCCTCAGAGTCCTCTGGTATTTGAGTAGCACTAATGTCACAGAGAGATACTGTCTTCTTTAGACTTAAATCCTGAAGAATACAAAACCACAATCCAAATCAATATATTAAAATATTTAAAATCCAGAGGATGGTGGAGGGAGCTGGAGGTGAGGTGGAGGAATAAATATGCACAATTTTTAATTTAATCATTTTACTTGCTTCTCTAAGAAAACAAAGATATAGCATTACGATTTGGCTACAAGGATGTAATAGAAGGAAATTATTAAAAAACCAAATCAATAACAGGGTCTTGACTAAACTAATATTCTATACATTACAGGAGTAAAATAATCACAGACAAATGTTATTGGCAAAAAATTTTTAGTATCATTACATATGCTAGACAATGCACAGGACAATGTCTGGAAGAACATACCAAGTGTTAAAGTAATTATCTTTAACCTGTGGGATTGAAGAAATTTTAAATTTGCTTATTTTCTATTAATCACATGTTAGATTTATAAGAAAACACAGAAAAAGGTAATCACAAATGTTTAAGGGAGAGGTAGGGGATGAAAGCTATGTTTTTCAGGTGTTCCTTTCGGCTAACCAGTCTGCTGTAGGATGGTGTTTCAGCATGCACGCACTCTTGCACCTCATGTCCTTATACTTGGATTCACTCAGGTCTTAAAGAGACGCTTATATAGAGTCTCATCTTAAAAAGTCTTAGTTTTTTAAAAAAATTCCTATACAATGATGATAACATAGGTCAGCAGACTAAACAGGAGTGAAGGTCATTTACATCTTTCACTCCTACGTGACGCAAAAGAAGAAAGTCGTACTTTCCCAAACACGTTATAGCTAGAATAATGCTTCTTTTTTACCTTATCTGGTATTGGATTGTCCTTGAATTTTACCACCTGCTTCAGTCTTGGTCTGTTCAAATTCTCTGGCATCGAAGGGGAGCGATACAAGTAGCTTCTGTTCAGAGACACCTGTTGGAGAAAAATCAAACCTCTTAGTTCTTATTCTTCAAATAGTGTCAACAGACCAGCAGCATCAACATCTCCTAAGAGTTTGTTATAAATGTGGAATTCCAGATGGTAAGCCCCATTCTAGATCAACTTAATTAAAATCTTCATTTTCATAAACGCACAAATTATTCCTAGAGATAGTCAAGTTGGAGAAGCAATAGTGGGTATTCTGTCTTCCCCTCTTCACTGACCTCTTTTTTTTCATTGCCTCCCCCACCTGTTTCTCCTCCACTACATGTTAAATTTCCCCTTATGTTTTAACTCTAGTTTTAAGTAGAGTTAAACTCTACTTTTAACTTTACAGTTAAACTTAAGTTCTCTACCTATCTTATATGAGCCAGTTCTTCTAGGTGAAAGCAAACACAAGATTAGATCCTTCAGTCATGTGATGAAACATAAACCTCAACCCTCTCTTCCCATGGGAGCCTCTGGTACAGTGATCATTAGGACTTAAGGAATCCACCAAAACTGAAGGGTGCTCTGGCGGCATACTCTGTACTGAGGGTGCTTTCTAACCCTCCAGCAGTCTGAACACACTAGCAGCACCACGGGAGAAAGACAAGCTGTTTCCTTCTGTTGTGAACTGAGGGAAGGTTATTGGGAGTTGGAATTGACTTGGTGGCGGTGAATTTTGAGTTTTTGAACAAAAATGAAGAAAAGAAGCTGAAGTCAGTAAGCATGAACAAATACTAAGTAGCAAGAGTATATGTCACTTTTTGATAGAAATTTCTTTGAGTAAGGAAACGAAAACTATCATTCAGCCTTCTATAAAGGGGATTGCTTGTTAGTGTGGAATAAATATTATCATAAATATTATATATTTATTTACATTACTATTTATAGTAATTTATAGTGAAGTAAGCATATACAAGAGAAAGGGAAATACCAGAATAAAACAGTAGGATGACTACCATAGACTTAATACTATGAAGCTCATCAGGAAAAGAAAACCGATTAGAAGCCATAAAGAAGTGGCCTTGAGAAATCTTGGCACAGAAATAGACTGACTTAAGTACAAGAGAACACACTGTTCTGCATTTGAAAGGCATGACTTGGGTGTGATACCTAGATGTTACTGTTCCAGGCAACCACAACTCTTAGAAACCATATGAAGAGTGGATCTGAACCTTACCCTATCTTGTTCTATCTTCACAATCTCTGCCAGGCCCAAGCCCACGGGTACAGTCACTATGTCAATCCATTATGTTCAAGATCTTCATTTCTATTGCTGACCCTCTATCTTTTCCAGCATGATGTCTTTTTCCAAAGACTGTCCCCTTCTTGACAACATGACCATCTCTGCCTCTAAGGGGCACTCTGGTTTCACTTGCTCCAAGACAGATTAATTTGTTCTTTTTGGTATTCCATGGAATAGTCAATACTCTTCTCTAACACCACAACACAAAGCCATTTCTTCTTTGATCTTCTTTATACATTATCCAACTTTTAGATGCACAGGAAAAACGTGAAAATATCAAGGTTTGAATCAGGCACATCTGATACCCAGAGGCATGGGATAAATTAAATGATGTCTGATAACAACCTCCAACTAATCTATGATTCTTATCCTTTTTGCCCTAAGAGGCCATAGGGCCTCTACCTCTGCTCTAAATGTTTAGTTCCTTCTCTACACATTCACCTTACTATACTCATGAGTTGGTTTAGGAGAGGGCTAGACAATAAGAAAGTTATACTGGAACAAGGATTACTGAGAAATGGAAATAACAACACTTCACTTTATTTTATGCATAATACAATGGCTGCAACAATCTTTTTTTTTCTCTTCCTTCATTTTTTTTTCAGGGCATACACACTTTATTGAGTGGCAGGTGTCGGAGAGGTAGCTGGCTCCAGAGTAGAAGTGGAGTTGGCAGGTCATGCCAGGTGATGTGGCATCTGGCAGCCAGGCCCATGTCCTCCACCCTAGAGGGGTGGCACAAGCTAACTATGATAGGAGCAGCCAAGGAGTCAGCTGAGGGAGAAGGCAACCACACCAACCCAGATTCTGAACAATTTTAAATCTAAGGAAAACAGACATGCTTATAGTACCAGTTGAAGAAGAGTCACATTTCCCACAACAACATTCTAGAATTTTCCCTGGGATCTTTGCTAGTCATTCCTGTATTTTCTCACTCACTCTACCTCGAATCACCGATAAGTGGATCATATTGTAAGCTGAACATGGAATGTGCCAAGTATGAATACAGGAAAATTAGAAATTGTCAAACACATGAAGCCTGACATTCTAGGCATTAGTGAACCGAGATGGACTGACACGGGCCACTCTGAATCAGAAAGTCATATGGTCTACTATGTCGAAAATGAAAAACTAAGAAAGAATGGTGTTGCATTTATAGTGAAAAAGATAATTTCAATATATCTCCTAAAGTATAGTATTGCGAGAAATAGGAAAATATCCATATGGATACAAGGAAGATCCGTTAATATAACTATTATTTAAATATATGCACCAACAACTAAAGCCAAAGAGGAGAAATTGAAGATTTCTACCAACCTTGGCAGAGAACAAAATCAACCAAACATTCCATCAAGGTGTACTGATAATTACTGATGACTGGAATGCAGAAATTATAAAAAATGAAGAAATTGTAGCAAAAAAATAAAGTTGTGGTGACAAAAATGAGGATGGACATCAAATGATTGGATTTTTGTGCATCCCATGGCTTACTCATTGTGAATACCTTTTTTAAAAAAAAAACAACAAAAGACAATTTTACACATGGATCTCACCTGATGGACTGCACAGGCATCAAAAGACTACATCTGTCAAAAGAATCATTGGAGAAGCTCAATACTAGCAGTCAAAATCAGGCCAGTTGCTTATCAATTACTCAGGTGGATGCTCAAATTGAAGCCGAAGAAAATGAAAACAAGTCCTCAAGAACGAAAAGACAACTTTTAGTCTATCCCATGTGTATTTAATATCATATCCATAATAAGTGTGAGGCACTGAATACTAATAATAATCAAAGACCAGATGAGTTATGGGAGGACATCAAAGATATCATTCATGAAGACAGCAAATGGTTGTTTCAAAGATAAAGGAGGAAGAAAAGACTAAAATGGATGTCAGAAGAAACTCTGAAAATTGCACAAAAGCATAAGGAAGCCAAAACAAAGGGGGGAAATGCCCATATAAAAAAGATGAACAAAAGATTTCAAAGATTAGCCTGAGAAGACAAAGAAAATATTGTAACAGAATGTGCAAAAAGCTGGAGTTGGAAAATATAAAGGGAAGAACTCATTTGGCATTTCTAAAGTTAAGAAAACGAAAACAAACAGACAAACCTCAAACAGCTACAACAGTTCATTGACAGAATAGCCAAAAGCTAAAATGGGGTTTAGGAAAGGCCATGGCACCAGGGATATCATTGCTAATATCAGATGGATTATGGCTGAAAACAGGGACTACCAGAACAATGTCTATTTGTGTTTTAATGACTATTCAAAAGCATCTGACTGTGAGGATCATTAGAAATTATAACTAACATTGAGAAGAATGGGAATCCCAGGACGCTTAGTTGTGCTCATACAAAATCTTTGCCTAGACCAAACAGATGTTGTACGAACAGAGTAAGGGAATACTGCATGGTTTAAAATCAGGAATGGTGTATGTCAAGGCTGTATCTTTTCCCCCATATCGATTCAATCGGACTGTATGAAGATGAATGTGGCATCAGAATCAAAGGAAGACTCATCAACAACCTGTGTTAAGTAGATGACACAACCTTGCTTGCTGAAAGAAGGACTTGAAACACTTATTGTAGAGGATCAAAGACTACAGCTTTCAATATGGATTGAATCTCAACATCAAGATGACAAAAATCTTCACCACTGGACCAATAAGCAACACTATGACAGATAAAGAAAAGGCTGAAAATGTCAACTATTTCATCTTACTTGGATCCACAACCAGCACTCTTAACACGAGCAGTCAGGAGATTAGGAGATATATTGCACTAAGTCCATTGCCACATTAAGGATCAATGATGTCAGTTTGAAGACTAAAGTGCACCTGATTGAGGCCATGGTCTTTCCAATCACTTTTCTTTGATCTGAAAGCTGGACAATGAATAAGGATGGCAAAAGAATTGATGTCTTTGAGTTGTGTAGAGAATGTTGTTGTTGTTGTTATTGTTATGTGCCGTCAAGTCGCCTGTGACTCATAGCGACCCTATGTACAACAGCCCTAAACTCTGCCCTATCCTGTGCCAACCTCACCATCTCCGACATACCTACCCCCATTACCCCAGTCACTGAATCAATCCATCTCATCGAGGGTCTTCCTCTCCTGTACTGTCCCTCCATCCTCCCAAGAATGACATCCGTCTCCGAGGACTGGTCCCTCTTGCAACATGCCCAAAGTATGTCAGACAAAGCTTCAGAATCCTTGCCTCCAAGGAGCAGCCCAGCTTCACCCTCTCCAGGACAAACTTGTTTTCCTAGTAGTCCGTGGTATATTCAATACTCTTTTCCAATACCATAGCTCAAAGGCATCAATTCTCCTTCTACCATCCCTAGTCTTTGTCCAGCTCTTTGATGCATAGCAAGTGACTGCAAAGACCATGGCATGTATCAGGCGCAGCTTAGTCTCCAGACTGACATCTTTGCATTTCAGCACTTTAGAGAGGTCTCTAACCACAGACTTTCCCATCGCAATACATCTTTTAATTTCCTGGCTGCTGGTGCCAAGACTGTTGACTGTGGAGTCAAGTAAACCAAAACTGTGAACAATCTCAATCTCTTCACCATTCATTATGATGCTGCCAATTGACTCAGTGGTGAGAATCTTTGTTTTCTTGATATTGAGTGTCAATGCATACTGAAGACTGCAGTCCCTGACCTTCCACAGCAAGTGCTTCAGGTCCTCCTCAGTTTCAGCAAGCAGGGTTGTGTCAAATTGCATAACACAGATTGCTGATGATTCTTTCTCCAATCTTGATGCCACATTTCTTCTCATAGAGCCCAGCCTCCCGGATAACTTGTTCTGCATAAAGACTGAAAAGGTAAGGAGACAAGATACAGCCCTGGTGTATACCCTTCCCAATTTTGAACCATGTAATGTTTCCTTGCTCTGTTCTGACAACTGCCTCCTGGTCCAAGTATAGATTTCGCATTAGCACGATCAAGTGTTCTGGGATTCCCATTCTTCTCAGGGTTAACCACAGTTTGTTATGATCCACACAGTCAAATGCCTTTGCATAGTCAATGAAACACAGATAGGCATTCTTCTGGTACTTCTTGCTTTCAGCCAAGATCCATCTAACATTAATTATAATATCCCTAGTGCCATGGCCCCGTCTAAACCCAGCCTGCACTTCTGGTAGTTCTCTGTTGAATATTCCATGGACTGCCAAAAGAACTTTTCTTGGGAATAGTGCATCCAGAGTGCTTCTTAGAGGCAATGATGGCAAAAAGTCATCTTACATAATTTGGACATGTTGCTAGGAGAGGCTATTCCTTGGAGAGGGACATCATGCTTGGAAAGGTGGAGAGTCAGTGAAAGAGAAGTAGGCCCTCAAGGAGGTGGACTGACACGGTGACTTCAGGAATGGGCTCCAGTGTGTCAGAGATGAAGAGGAAGGCACAGACTAGGACAGAGTTCAGGTCATAGGTTTGCTGAGTCATATGCAGTTTGACAGTACCTACCAACAATACACACCTACTAAGTGGCCTAGAATAAGGAAACATCACACTACCTCTCTTGAGAATCTAATTTGGAAAATGAAGAAATAGTTAAGCCAAGCTCACAATAAAGGGTCAAGTTTATAATGAAGAAGCCAGGAGTTACAGTCAAGGTTCTGAGGCCAATGATGGCTACAGATAGATGGATAGATGAACTGAAGGTACAGCATTGTTATTTTTGTTGGATATTGTCAAGTTGCTTCTGACTCACAGTGGCTCCATGTAACAAAGTGGAACTGCTTCATAAAGTTTTCCCAATTGTAATTTTTACAACAGCAGAGCCCCAGGTCTTTCTTACCTTGAGAAAAGGGTAGGTTCAAAGTACCAATCTTTTAGTTAGCAGTTGACCACTTTTACCATTGCTCCACTGGGGCTGCTTAAAGCTATGTTAACAGTGAGGATGTGGTGAGTGAGGAATACATTTGCCACCAACAGTGACAGGTTTCCCTTCAGATAACTTGATGAGGCTGCTTAGTTAAAGAAAGACTGATGAGAATTTCAAACCTGCTGGCCTTAGTGCACTCTTTAAGAACTCTGGTGGCACAATAGTTAAGTGCTTGGGCTAACTAAAAGATCAGTGGTTAGAACCTACCAGCAGCAATGAGACAAAAAAATCTGGCAATCTGCTCCTCTAGAGATTACAACCTACAAAGGCTTATGGGAACTTCTACTCTGCTGCACAGGTCACAGGGAGTCAGAATCAAAGAAGCCAAAGGCACAAACCAACCCAGGGAATATATTCACCAGGCTTTCTAATCAGTCTCCTGCTGAATATCATGTGGGCTATTTCCAAATTTTAGAGACTATGAATAAAGCCACAATTAACACTAGCATATAAGTTTTTGTCAGTGTTCTTTCTTGGAAGGCAAATACATATGCATGGACTTGCTAGGTTATATGTTAAGGTTAACACAGAACCTTGCTAGGTTATATGCTTGTCTTCATAAGAAGCTGCCAAACTATTTTTCAAAGTAGCTGCACCATTCCCTATCCCCCCCAGAAATGTATGAGTACAAGTTTCTTTGTATGTGTACCAGTTTCTTTGTATGTATATTAACACTTAAGAGTGTTCTTTTATTTTAGCCTGTTATTCTAACAGGTATATATACAGTGGTGTCCCACTGCATATCAACAGGCATCTAGTGCTGTATAACAGAGCAAGTTGCACAGTTAACCCAAAGGCAGCTGGTTCGAATACAACAGTAGCTGCATGGGAGAAAGACAGCAATCTCCTCACATATGATTTACAGCCTCCAAAAACCTGATGGGAGGTCAGCTAAGAGTGGGCTCCAATTAAATGGTGATGAGTTTTGAGAGTAAGAAATAACTATGATGTTGGGCATTTTTCAATTTCCTTATTTATCAATGCTATATTTTCTTTGGTGAAGTAGCTTTTCTTTTCAAATCTTTCTGCCTTTATTTTTTGTCCTCAGATTATTTGTTTTTCTATTAATCAGTTTTGGGTTTTAAAGGTTTTTTTTAATATTATTATTTTTGTGTGTGTGTACTGTCACATCGGATCTAACTGGTACGGGGGAGATTGTCCCTTCTTCTCCGGCAGAGCATCTGGTAGATTTGAACCATGCACCTCTGGGATTGCAGTACAGCTTCTTGCCACTAGTTCACCAGAGCTCCCTTCTATTAATGAGTTTTGACAGCTCTTTATAGATTCTGGGTACAAATATGTCATCAAGTCTGTATTTTGCAGCTATTTTTGCCTGCCCTGTAACTTCTCTTTTTAAAAGTACTTTCTAGGGAGCTCTGGTGGCCTAGTAGCAAGAAGCTGCACTGCAATCCCAGAAGTGCCTAGTTCGAATCCACAAGATGCTCTACTGGAGAAGGAGGAGCAATCTCCTCCTGTACCAGTCAGATCTGGTTTGATGGTACACACACACACAATAATAAAATTTTTTTAAAAAGGTACTTTCTAAGAGCACAAACATTTAATTTTTAACAAGTCTAATCTATCACTATTTATTAGATGATGTGTCTAAAAAAATCTTTGTCTAACTTAAAGTCACAAAAATTACTGCTATGTCTGAAGAAAAAAGAAAACCACTTGAAGGAATAGCTGAAATCTTTCCAATTTGATGAAAACTACAGACCACAGGTACAAAAAACACAACTAACCTCAAACACAAGAAAGATGAAAAAACAAAAAAAACCCACCACACCAAAATACATCAGATCCCAACTGCTTAAACTCAGTGATACTAAGAAAAAAAGACACATAACATAGAGGGGAAAATTAGGGTAATAGTAGATTTCTCCCAGAAACAATGCAACAACACAAGACAGAATATTATGGAGCAAGATAAAGAATAAAAAAAAAATAAGGGGGGGAAAACCTACTTAGACTTTTAATTGCATTTTTAATTGTTTTTGGTCAAACATTCTTCTAGATCATATAGCCCTGGTCTGTCCACTTGCCGTACAGAGATAACTCATGGTTGCTGTGAAGCTCAACACTGTGACAATGATGTGTCAAATGCGAGAATGGTAACCCATGGTGGATAGCGTTTCATGGAGTTCTGCTTAGAAGGAGTGGCATCCACTTAGAAGCTTAGAAGCAGGAGTGACATCCACTTCCAAAACAGCTTGCCTCTGGAAACCCTATGAACCTGGGTTACCCGTGACGGACAGTGTTTCATGGAACTCCCTGATTAAAACAAGCTTGGAAGCAGGAGTGGCATCCACTTCCAAAATAGCTTGCCTCTGGAAGTCCTATGAACCTGGAGAAAAGGATGAAAGTTATACAAGTGTCAGGTGTTTTGTTCATAGAGTCACTACAAGTTGCCTACAACTCAATGGCACTTAAATATAACAACATACCTAATTAAAGTATCATTTAAAAGTAAGGTCCTGATTGCATCAATGGGTTTAAGCACAATGGGGAGATTATGAAGATTCACAAGACTAGGTATAGTTCCATTACGTTGTACATGGGATTGTTCCAAGTTGAAGTTGACTTAACGACATTTAACAATAGAAATATTTATCTAAGATACTATTTTTTTTTAATTTTTTTGTTTTTTACTTGTTGTATGCTGTTGAATCGGATCCAACTGGCATAAGAGGAGACTGGCCCTCCCACTCCAGCGGAGCACCTGGTGGACTGAAACCATGCATCTTAGGGATTGTAGCGCAGCTACTTGTCATGAGGCCACCAGAGCAAGCTCCTCCTAAATGTGAATCGTCACCATTAAATCTCTGTTGTGTTGTTTTTTTTTAAAAAAGGTAAAAACGAAAGAGAAAAACAAAGTATAATGAAGACTAGCAGACCTTCACTACAAGAAATGTTAAAGAAAAATCTTCCAAGAAGGAAAATAAAAATATTGATCAACAGACCTTTAAAAGATATTTCACTATTGGAGGGAAAAATAATAATGTACTGTGAGCTTATATGTAAAAGTAAAATTTACAACATGAAAGCACAGAAGTCAGGAGTCAAACAGAATGTGTAAGTGAAGTGATGCCATTTGAAGGTTATAAATTAAAGCAGTATATAAATCCTAAAGCTATCACTAAGAAGTACAATAAAAAAAAAAGCCACCTCATAGGAAACATCATAAAAGGTGCAAAATGGAGGAAAGATTGAAGCTGTCAATGATTTCACTTTACTTGGATCCACAATCAACATCCATGTTGGCAACAAGAAATCAAGACATACTGCATTGGAGAAATCTGCTGTCAAGAACCTCTCAAGATCAATGATACCAGTTTATAAACTAAGGTGCATCTGATCCAAGCCAAGTTATTGTCAACTGCTTCTTATACAACTGAATGTTGGACAATGAATAAAGATGACCAAAGAATTGAGGTGCTTGAATGTTGATGTTGGAGAAGAGTATAGAATATTCAATGAGACATCAAAAGAACAAATAAATCTGTCTTTGAGGAAGTGCAATCAGGATGGATCACAGTCCCAGAATATATCTCAGATAACAATAGAAGGTACTGGGTATGTTGTTGTTATGTGCCATCGAGTCACTTGCGACTCACAGCGACCCTATGTACAAGAGCTCTATACACTCTTCTGTCCTGTGCCAACCTAGCCATCTCAAATGCACTTATTCCCACCTCTCCAGTCACAGAATCGATCCATCTCATCTCTTCCTCTCCTTCGCTGCCCCTCCACTCTGCCAAACATCATGTCCCTCTCCAAGGACCAATCCCTCCTTGCAACATGCCCAAAATATGTCAGACAAAGCTTCAGAATCCTTGACTCCAGGGAACATATTGGCTTCACCCTCTCCAGGACAAACCTGTTTGTTCTCCTAGCAGTCCATGGTATATTCAACACTCTTCTTCAGCACCACAGCTCAAAGGCATCAATTCTCTATCAACCCTATTCACTGTCCAACTCTCTGATGCATAGCACGAAGACTATAGCCTGGATCAGGCGCATCTTAGTCTCCAGTCTGACATCGTTGCTCTTCAGTACTCTTGAGAGGTCCCTCACAGCCGACTTCCCCAATGCAATTCGTCTCTTGATTTCCTGGCTGCTGTTACCAAGAGTGTTGACTGTGGAGTCATGTAAATTAAAACTGTTAACTATCTCAATCTCTTCACCATCCATACTGATGCTGCCAATTGGCCCAGTAGTGAGAATCTTTGTTTTCTTGATGTTGAGCTTCAGTCCATATAGAAGAAGGGAAAAAGATACATAGAACAAAATTTAAGATCATAAAAAAAGACCAGCCTTAAGGAACTCTGGTTGCCTAGTGGCAAGAAGCTGCACTGCAATCCCAGAGATACACAGTTTGAATCCACCAGATGCTCTGTTGGAAAAGGAGGGGCAATATCCTCTTGTACCAGTCAGATCCAATTTGATAGTACACAGAAAAAAAAAATAATAAAATTTAAAAAAATTAAAATTTTAAAAAATAAGAGTAATGTTGTTATGTGCCATCAAGTCACCTGCAACTCACAGTGACCCTATGTACAGCAGCTCTGAATCCTGCTCTATCCTGAGCCAACCTTATCATCTCTGGCACACATACCACCGTTAGCCTTTACCCCAGTCACTAAGTCAATCCATCTCATTGAGGGTGTCCCTCCACCCTCCCAAGCATGATGTATCTCTCCTTGTAACATGCTCAAAGTATGTCAGATGAAGCTTCAGAATCCTCGCCTCCAAGGAGCAGCCTGGTCTCACCCTCTCTAGGACGAACCTGTTTGTTCTAATTGTCCCTGGTATATTAAAAACTCTTCTCTGGTACCACAGCTCAAAGGCATCAATTCTCCTATCATCTCTAATCATTCTCCCACTTTTTGATGCATAGCAAGTAACCACGAAGACAATAACCTAAATCTGGTGCACCCTAGTCTCGAGACTGGCATTTGTTGCTCTTTAGTACTCTGAAGAGGTCCCTGAAAGATTTTCCCAATGCAATTCATCTTTTGATTTCCTGACCGCCGGAGTTAAGAGTGTTGACTGTGGATCCAAGCAAGCTATAATTGCTAACCATCTCACTTACTTTGGGCACATGGCCAGGAGATAACGGTCCTTGGAAAAGGGCATCACGCTCTGAAGGGTGGACGAACAGTGCAGAAGAGGAAGATCCCAGATGAGATGGATTGATACAGTAACTGGGACAATGGGGATTGGTGTGTTGGAATTAGTGAGACTGGCTCAGAACATGGAAGGGTTCAGAGCTGCTGTACACAGGGTCGCTATACACCGCAGGTGACTCAACAGTACCTAACAACAATAACATACTATGAAAGGTTTGGAAGCAGGAGTGGCATCCACTTCCTATATAACATGCCTCTGGAAACTCGATGAACTTTGATAAATGTTGATAATTTTTAGAGAGGCTTCAGGCCTTCTGCTCATAGGGTCACTATGAGTTGTGCTCGACTTGAAGGCAACCAACAACAATATGAAATATCCAAAATAAGCAAAACTAAGATGAAAGTTTAATGGTACAGTGGTTGTTGTTATGTACTGACTATTAAAATTATTGTGATAATTCATCTTGTTGAAGGTCTTTCTTTGACCCTCTACTTTTCCTAGTACAATGTCATTTTCCAAGGACTGTTCACTCCTGACAACAGGCCCAAAATATGTAAGACACAGTGTCATTGTTCTTGCATCTAAGGAGCACTCTGATTACACTCCCTTCAAAACAAACTCATTTATTTTTTTCTAAGTCTATGAGGTATTCTGTACTCCAACACAACAATTCAAAAGCATCAATTCTTTAATCATCTTTATTCACTGTCTAATTTTTAGATGCATAAGAAGCAATTAAAGAGAGCTTGCACACAGCAGGCGCTGAGAACATGCGTGCTTTTATCTCGTCCTCTTTCTCAGGTCCATCTTCACAGTACTGGCAGTAGGAATGGCAATTATAGTCGCCGTCATGCAGCTTTTTGTTTGTACCAGGAGCTGCACACTCTTGAGGTGATAGGACAGGAGATGGTGGCCCAGATCAAGGCTCATGTAGCATCACTGGAAGGCATCACCCCTAAAGACCAGATTATGCTCCTGGGATGAACTCCCCTGGAAGACTGAGGCTATCCTAGGCCAGCGGGGCTGGAGCCCCTGACCACTCTAGATAGCTGGCCACATACTTGAAGATAAAGTTCATGGTTCCTTGGCTCGTGCTGGAAAGTGAAAGGTCAGACACCCAAGGTGGCAAAACAGAGAAGAAAAAGAAGACTGGCTGAGCTAAGCGGAGAATACAGTACAAGAAGGGACCAGTGCCAACTCTTAAGTCCTTTGTAACCCTGGCTTCCCATAATAAAGCCAGTTTCTCTGGGGGGCACGGGGGGGGGGCAATTAAAACATGGCTTGGATCAGGTACACCTTAGTCTTTAAACTGACACTACTGTTGCTCTCAAGCACTTTGCTGAGGTTATTGACAGCAAACTTTCCCAATGTAACATATATTTTGATCCCTTGACTGCTACTGCCACAGTTGTTGATTATGGATCTAAGTAAAATTAAATCATTGACAACTTCAATCTTTTTCCACCTACGATGATGCTGCCTAAGGGTCCAGTTAGTGTGAGGATTTTTGTTTTCTTGATGTTGAGATGTAATTCATATTGAAGGTTGTAGTCTTTGGTTTTCATAAGTCTTTCAACTCTTCTTTAATTTTTGAAAGCAAAGTTGTGTCAGGTGCATAACACAGGTTGTTGATCAGTCAGCCTTCCATCCAGACCACCACATTCTTCTTCATCTAGCCCAGTTTCTCAAGTTAGATGCTCAGCAGAGATTAACTAGATTTGGAGAAAGGACACAACCGTGATACAAACACCTTTCTTGATATTAAATATAACTGTTTCTTGTTCTGTTCAGACAACTGTTCTTGATCTATGTACAGGTTTTGCATGAACACAATTATGTTTTCTGCGATTTCTATTTTTCTCAAGGTCATCCAAAATCTGTTGGCTCAACATAGCATGTATAAGCCCCTTGATCCACATTTTAGGCTGGGTTCTCCAGAAAAGAAAAACTGAAGTTTGAAGATAAAAAAGGAAGAGATTTATTTCAAGAAAATGGTTTCTAAAGTGGCAGACTGGCTAAAGACTGAGGTAAGTCTGATCCAAACCATAGTCTTTTCAATTACTTCCCATGCATCTGAAAGTTGAACAATGGAGAAGGATGACAGAACAGGAAACAATGACTTTGAATTGTGGTGTTAGAGAAGAGTACTGAATATCTCATAGACTGCCAAAGGAACAAACAAGTCTTGGTGGAGGTGCAACCAACGAGTTCCTTAGAGGCAAAAATGATGAATCCTTATCTCACACACTTTGAGCATGTTGCCTGGTGGGGCAGTTTTTGTTGTGTACCATGGAGTTGGAACTGACTCACTTGATCCTCCCTCAGGTTTTCAGAGAAGAGACTGCATTCTCCTGTGGAATAGCTGAAGGATTCAAACTATCTTCCTAAGTGGGAATAGTGCTTGAAAGCAGACATCATGCTTAGAAAGATGGAGGGTCAGAGAAAGAAAGATCCTCAACTAGATGGATTGATACAGTGATTATAATAATGAGTAGGTCACATAAGAGATGGTGAGGATGGGTCAGGATAGGAGGTTCAGATCTGTTGTTTGTAAGGTTATCGTGAGTCGCAACTGACTGAACGAACATTACCTAACAATAATGTTTTCCTAAATGCATCCACTATTTAATATGTTTATTGATGATCTGAACTATATTCCCCTTACTAATAACACAGACATTTCTATTCCTGATTCTTTTTTTTTTTGCTTTGTTTAATTTTTATTCATTTTTCTTGTTTTGATTTTTTTAAGTTTGTATTATTTTTTTTAACTTTAAATTTATTATTAATTTCAGTAAAAATTTACAGAGACTTTGGATTTTCATTCATTCATTGTTGCACTTTTCTCCCCTCCTAACCCTCCCCCCTAGTACACTATCTTCTTGGAAAAGTAAAAGAAAAATTCTTTCATTGCTTTACAAACCCTCCCCCAGGTCCACTCTACCATGTAGCCTTTGCTCTAGACTCCTGTCATGACAGAAATACCTAATCACATATCCCTTTTAAACAGTTTTCTCCCTCATCTGTTTCAATGCAGTATACATTATTGAACCCATCTTTCTCAGTCTCTCCACAACCCCAAGGTCAGTCCTTTTTTACAACAGTGGCACCATGCAGTATTTGCCCTTTTGTGAATGAGATAATTCACTCTGCATAATGTCCTCCAGAGTAATTTTGAATAATATTGCATGAGTTCCTTGTTTTTCATTGCAGCATAGTATTCCATTGTGAGAATATACCACAGCTTCTCTATCCATTTGTTTGTTGATGGGCACTTAGGTTGTTTCTAACCCCTTGCTATTGTGAACAAAGCTGCAATAAACATGGGTGTACATATCTGCTTGGATGTCAGTTATGGTCTCTTTGGGACATATTCCCAGCAGTGGAATTGCTGGGTCAAATGGTATCTCTATTTGTAACTTTTTGAGAAAGTGCCATACTGCCTTCCACAGTGGTTGCACCATTTTACACTCCCACCAACAGTGAATAAGGGTTCCAGTTTCTCCACAACCTCGCCAGCATTTGTTTGCTGTTCTGTTAAATTTTGCTATTTTAACTGGGGTGAGATGATATATCATAGTTATTTTAATCTGCATCTCCCTTAGAGCTAGGGATTTTGAACATTTCTTCATGTGCTTGTTAGCCATCTGAATGTCTTCTTGGGTGAAGTGTCTGTTCATATCCTGTGCCCATTTTTCTATTGGGTTATTTACCTTTATCTTGTTGTGGTGTCTATTCCTGATTCTTAAAGTTATTACTGTGATTATTTTTGTTATGTTTTTCTATATGTTTGAATAAAGAAAGTTAATTTTTAGCAAATGCCTTTTGGCATACATGAGAACATGATATCATTTTCTTCTTAATATGTATCAAAAATAAATCAAATTAGCAATTAAAGAAAAAACGTGACAGACTGGCAAGCTCCTGGGTCAGAAGTCAGGCCAGAGCCTTCTCCTGACTCACATAACTGCAGGGGATAATGAACCTAAGACTAGTAGACCAGACAGCAGCCTGCTGGCTTTTAAGTCAAAACCCGAAGATAAAGCAATACAGTGGTTCTAAAAAGGAACTCAAACACAACAACAATTGTTTGACACAGTTTTGTCAAACAGTACAAGTTATTTCCTTCTGTTCTATACAGGTTCTCACTTTTAGTTGGAATCAACACAAAGGCATCTAACAATGAGTGGGAATCAACTCAAAGGCAAACAACAAATTTATTGTCTACATTATACAGTTCAGAATAACATTTCTGAGACTGTGGAAGACTTTCAATCAGCAAAGAGAACTTATGCTCACTGAACTATACTTAAGGACCCATGGTGGTGCAGTGGTTTAAGACCTTGAATACTAACTGAAATATTGGTGATTCTAATGCATGGTCTGGTTTCACAGTGGGTTTGGAAATCTGCTTTTGTAAAAGATTTCAGATTAGAAAATCTTCTGTACCAGTTCAACACTGTAGCATATAGAATCACCATCAGTTTAATGGCAAATAGGATTGGGTTTTTTGGTTTATGCTCCATTGACCTTCATGTTCTTTATTTTCTCCTGTTATTGAAAATAATCTGTAAGTCATCTTTCCATCTGGTTTGAGAATGGTGGACAAAAAGGGTTCGTGTTAGCTTTTATGTTTTAATTGTTTAGAAAAATAATATGCTGTGGTCGTATGCTGTGGGACAGACTTGAACTGCTGCTTGGGTTTCCTCTTCCTGTAGTTTTTAGGGGATCAGATCACCAGACCTTTATCTCATGGCGTTGCTGGTAGGTTTGAATTGCCAGCATTTCACTTAGCTGTTGAACACTTTAAGTACTGACCCACCAAGTTTTCCAAAGATAATAAGTCAAGCACAAAGGGAGGGTGCATTAACAGTGGTTCAGTCTGTGGGAGTACTCACATTATCCTGCTCAGAGAAAAACTGTGTTGATCATCTTTGGTTTAGCCTTTGTGGATGAAATCATGACTGAACAGGCCAGGATCTGTTTCTTTGAAAGAGTCAATGAAATAGATAAAGCACTGGCAAATGTAACAAAAGAAAAGAAAGAGAAGACACAGACAACCTGAATAAGAGATGGAAGTGGCAACATCATAACAGAACCAGCTAAAATTAAAACAATAATAATATGATGAAAACCTATACTCTGATTAAAGCCTATAAGAAGTCACACTTTACCTATACTGACACAGTCAGAGAGAACACTTGAACAGACCTATCACAAAAGAAGAAATTAACCAGATCATACAAGGACTACCCCACAAAAAAAAGTCCTGGCCCAGACGTTTTTACAGCTGAATTCTACCAAACATTCAGAGACACGCTATCACGAATTCTACTCAAAGTATTTAAAAAAAAACAGAAAAAGAAGGAATACTCTCAGAGTCATTCTATGAAGCAAGCATAACCCTAATACCAAAACCAAGCAAAGACATTATCAAAAAAGAAAGCTACAGGCCAGTACCTCTCATAAATTTAGAAGCAAAATTCCCAACAAAATTCTAGCCAATAGAATTCAACGGTAGAGCAGAAAAATAATTCATCATGACCAAGTATGATTTATAAGAGGTATGAAAAGATGGTTCAACATAAAAAAAACCAATATAATTAATCACATTAACAAATCAAAGAACAAGAACCACATGATCCTAGCAATTGATATAGAAAAGGCCTCTGACAAAATCTAACACCTTTCAAGATAGAAATTGAAGGGAACTTCATCAACACAGTGAAAACTATATACATAAATCCAAGAGCCAATATCATTCTCAATGGAGGAAGACTAAAGGCATTCCCCTTGAGACCAGGGACCAGACGTGGATGCCCACCATCATCACTCCTATTCAATATTGTATTGGAAGTACTTGCGAAGGCAATACAACAAGAGAAAGAAATAAGAGGCATCCAACTTGGCAAAGAGATGGTAAAACTCTCGCTATACGCAGATGATATCATAGTGCACTCAGAAAACCCAAGGACTCAACCAAAAAACTGTTAACCTATTCAGTAGAGTGGCAGGATACAAGATCAACAAAAATCAATAGGATTCCTCTACAGTAACAAAGAAAACCAAGAGGAGGAAACCAAGAAAGCAATACCATTTACAATAGGCAACCACAAAGTGAGGTTTTGGGGAATAAACCTAACTAAAGAAAAAAAAGACCTTTACATAGAAAACTACAAAACACTACTGCGAGAAACTATAAAAGACTTAACTAACTGGAAAAATCTTCCTTGTTCATGGGTAGGAAGACTAAATATACTGAAAATGACACTACTAACAAAAGCAACCTACTTGTTCAACACAATCCCAATAAGAATACCAAATTCATTTATCAAAAGGTAAGTTTATTTGGAAAGGAAAGAAACCTGGAATAAGCAAAGCACTTTTGAAAATAAAAATGAAGTGGGAAGTTTAGCACTCCCTGATCTCAAAACCTACTATGTAATAACACAATTACAAAATGGGGGGGAAACAAGGAAAGACTTCATGGAGGAAGATGTTTGGATAGCCAACAGTCACAACAAGAAATGCTAAAAATCACCGCAAAAAAGAGATGAAAATCAAAACTATAGTAAGATACCATCTAACCCCAGTAACAGTAGCAAAGTTTAACAAGACAGCAAGTAATAAATGTTGGAGAGGAGGAACTCTTATATACACTGTTAGTGGGATTATAAAATGGTACAACCACTTTGGAAGGCAGTTTGCCATTTCCTCAAAAAGCTGAACAAAGAAATTCCATATGACCCAGCTATTCCACTGCTTAGACTATACCTCGAGAAAATTAGAACTGAAGCACAAATGGAGATTTGTACATCAATGTTCATAGCAGTGTTATTCACCATCACAAGAACACAGAACAGCCCCAATGTCCAACCAAAACAATGGAATTGATTGAGAAATTATGGCACATTCACACAACGGAATACTACGTAGCATGCACGAATAATGACTTTGAAAATTTCTGCCTAACTTGGGAGGAACTGGAGAGCATTATGCTAAATGAATTAACTCAGTCCCATAGGACAATATGGTATAAGACTATCACAGAAAGAGAAAGATGACTAGAACAACAAGTATGAGGATCTGAGGCAAGGAAGGTAGAAGAAGCAAAGGGGAGAGGATGGACAGGGGGGTAAATATAGGGTTGCATAATTTGATGGGTAGAGGGTGGGGTGGGTAAAGGAAATGGGGGAAATCCAGTGTGAAAAACAATGTATGTGTACTTTGTAAGTAAACCAGTATAAAATAAAAATTTTATTTTAAAAAACCTACTACATAGCTGTAATAACCAATACAGTCTGGTATTGGTACAGAGACAGACACATAGACCAATGGAATAGAATTGAGAACCCAGAAATCAACCCATCTATCTATAGTCAACAGTGTTCAATAAGAAAACCTATCAAATAGGGAAATGACAGCTTCTTCAACAAATGGTCCTGGCAAAACTTGGACTTTTACCTGTAGAGAGCCGAAGCAAGATCCACATCTTACACCATACACAAAAATAAACTCAAGGTGGATCAGGGCTCTAGGAGTAAAACCCAAAACCATAAAAATCATAAGAGACAAAGTGGGACCAAACTTGTCCCATTAAAGATTAAGTCCTTGTGCGCATCAAAAGCTTTACCCAAAAGTGTAAAAAGAAAACCAACTGACTGAGAAAAAACATTTGGCAATGACATCTCAGACAAGGGTCTGAGAACAAAAATTTAGAGACTACTACAGGGCTTTCACAAGAAAAAGTCTGGGGGCGGGGAGGAAAAGTCTGATAACACAATTACAAAATGGGCAAAAGACATGGAAACACCTTTCACAGAGGAAGACATCTGGATGGCCAACAGACACATGAAGTAATGTTCAAAACCAATGGGAATAAGAGATATGCCAAAACCACAATGAAAATTCATCTCACCCCAGTAGCAGTGGCAAAGTTAAACAGGACAGAAAGTAATAAATTATGGAGAGGATGTGGCGAGATAGGAACTTTTTTTTTTTTAGATAGGATGGTACAATTACTCTTTGTTTAGTGTTCATATAGACAAAAATTCTTACCACTGGACCAACAGGCAGAATCATAATGGATGGAGAGGAGATTGAAACTCAACAGTTTCATCTTGCTTGAATTCACAATTAACACCCTTGGTACAAGCAGTGAGGAAATAAGGAGATTAATTGCAATGGGAAAATCTGCAGTTAGGGACCTTTCCAAATTATTGAGAAGTAGTGATGTCAGTTTGAAGACTTAGGTGCGTCTGATTCAGGCCATTAGATTTCCAATTTCAAGATATGCATTCAAGACCTAGACAATGAATAACGATGACAGAAAAACAATTGATGCCTTTGAGCTGTGGTGTTGGAGAAGAGCACTGTACATCCCATGGATGGCCAAGAGAATGAATGGATGTGTCTTGGAGCGGGTGCAGCCAGAGTGCTCTTTTGAGGCAAGAATAATGAGGCTTCACCTCACATACTTTAGACATATTGCTAGGAGGTGCTATTCCTTGGAGAAGTATATGATGTTGGGAAGAGTGGAGGGTCGGAAAAGGAAAGGAAGACCTTCAACCAAGTGGACTGACAAGGTATTACTGCAATGGGCTCTTGGGTGTCAGGATGTGTGAAGATGGCGCAGGACAAGACTAGTTTCATATCATTTGTTCATAGGGTTGCTATGAGTCATACTCGACTCAATGGCACCTAACAACTACTCTGGAAGGTAGGTTAGTGTGTCCTCAAAAAGCTGAACATAGAGATTCTGTACAATTCAGCTTAGCTATGCTACTGTCAGGAATATACCCCAAGAAAAACAGAACTGAGATACAAATGGAGATTTGTACACCAATGCTCATAGCAGCATTAGCAATAACAACAACATGGAAACAACTCAAATGTCCATCAAGAAATGACTAGATTGAGACACTTTGGTACATTCACACAATGGAATACTATGCAGCATTCAAGAACAACAATTTTGAGAAATACTATATAACACTGGAGAGGCTAGAGAGCATTATGGTGAGTGAACTAACTCAGGCACATAAGAACAAATACTATATAAGACTATTTTTGTAAAAACAGAAGGATAACCAGTAAGATGTATATAAATATCCAAGGAGTGAAGAGGAGGGGAAGGGGGTATGTGGAAAAATTACGGGATCACAGAGTTTGGTAGGTAGAGGCAAGGGGGGTAAAAAAGGCAACATACATGAATGATATGCAATTTAAAAAAGATAAATATTGACTATAAAAAATGTATAAAGTAAATAAACACATTAAAGTGTCATAGGCCCTTCCTTTCTGATTCTTGAATGACGCTGGCATTATACATAACCGTTTCACCATTAGCCTCATCAGCAGCTATCACTCCCCTCAAGCTTTCTCTTTGCCTTCAAAGTTACATTACCATTAGCCTTCATTTTCTCTTCTACCCAGATGGCCCTGAAATGTACATGTCCAGTTCAGATGGTTCCAAGTCTCCATATAAATTTTCTGTTGCCATCTCTAAATCAAGTGTTCAGAACAAAATACATCTTAGTCTCTCTGGATTCCTTTTTCTTTTTGAAGTCACATCACTATTTCTCCAGGTTACTCTGGATAAAGTGAAAAGTTGCATTCTCTTCTATACTTCTAGGTCCATTTTTATAGCATCTTGTTATTCATAGCACTTTTGACAATCTGTCATTATTTTGTGCACTTACTGGCTTATTTGCTCATGCTGTATTTTTTACTTGAAAGAACATAAATATAAGTGCCATGAATATTATTAACCTTGCCTGTCCTAACCATGATTTCATAGCACAGCTCATAGCACATAATTGTCTCGTAATAAATAGCTACTCAATGTTGACTTTTATATTAGTTTTTATTCATAACAACAACAATAAAGTGCATGAAGTGTTTCAAATTGTTTTTAATCCTGTATCATGTTCACAAAAATCAGATTAAGGATGTATTTCATTACTATTACTCTATTACTCTATTTTATAAATGAGGAACTGAGGTCTAGAGTGGTTAAATGTCTTGCTCAGTCACAACACAGATAAGCAAGAGAATGAAGATTAAAATCCAAGTGTTCAAACCCCACTACCCTATACTTGTCTTGTAAGATAAGTAAAATTTAAAACACACCCCCTACACACACTTATGTCAAAGAAATGAAGTTGATTCAGAAATATTAATACCTCAGAAACTATCAGTAAAGTCAATAAAACATAGTCTAGATATCAAATGAGTAGACAAAAAGAACACTGAAATGCTTTGTGAGTTCCTGAAAAAAGGAAAGCAAAGACTTATCATAATATCTAGTATTTCACTCCTGAGAGAGAGAGTGTGTGTGTATCTTCAAAAGTACTAAAAACAGGTACTTTAACAAATACTTGTACAAGATCATTTGCTAATATAGTAGTTGTTATGTGTCGTCAAGTCGCTTGCGATTCATAGTGACCCTATGTACAAGAGCCCTAAACCCTGCTCTACCCTGTGCCAACCTTACTGTCTCTGACATACCTGCTCCCATTAGCCCAGTCACTGAGTAGATCCATCTCACTGAGGGTCTTCCTCTCTTTTACTGTCCCTCCACCTCACAAACATGATGTCCCTCTCTAAGGACTGGTCCCTCCTTGCAACACGCCCAATGTATGTCAGATAAGGATTCTGAATCCTTGCCACCAAAGAGCAGCCTGATTTCACCCTCTCCAGGACAAACCTGTCTGTTCTCCTAGCAGTCCATGGTATATTCAACACTCTTCTCCAGCACCACAGCTCAAAGGCATCAACTACTTTTCTATCATCCCTAGCCACTGTCCAGCTCTCTTGACACAGAGCACACAATTGCAAAGACTACAGCCCAGATCAGGCGCACCTTAGTCTCCAACCTCATGTCACTGCTCTTCAGTACTGACAGCTGACTTTCCCAATATAATCTGTCTCTTGATTTCCTGGCTACTGGCATCAAGTGTGTTGACTGTGAAGCCAAGCAAACTAAAACTGTTAACAATCTCAATCTTGTCATCATCCATAATGATGCTGCCAATTAGCCCAGTCGTGAGAATCTTTGTTTTCTTGATGTTGAGCTTCAATTCATATTTAAGGCTGCAGTCCTTGACCTTCTGCAGCAAGCACTTCAGGTTCTCTTCAGTTTCAGCAAAAAAAAGCTCTCAACAACAACCCACAGTCAATTCTGACTCATTGCATCATACAGTACAGAGCAAACAGCCCCAAAGGTAGAATTTCCAGCGCTGTAAACTTTATAAAGACCCAGCACAGAGCAACTGGTAGGTCTGAATTATCAATCTTTTGATGAACAGAGTGGTTAAACAACAAGCCTCTCTAGACTCTATATATTATCCATAACAATAAAATTTTAAAAAGGAAAAATAAAAATACGATAACACATCATGAGCTGCCAGGAAGATCATGGTAAGTATATTTCATTCATTACTATTATCTGTAGGTGTTAAACCAAAATACACTGATGAATCTTGGAGCAACTCACACTAACTGGAAATTGCTCACTCAACAGTAAGAATAATCTTATGGAAGTCTGATACCCTATCAGTTGAGCAGCTCACGGAGGACAGAGACCATGTCTTCTTCATCTCTGTAGCTTGAGTACTTACTCTAGGAGTTAGAACGCCGAAGACATAGTATTATTTCTCCAAAAGTGAATGAATAATGTAAAGAATGCAAAGATACCATCAAAGACTACTTTACCTTGGCATCTTTTTGTTCTTCCAGAGACAATTCCATCAAGTCATCTGAAATATCCTCTGACTGGTCTTCTCCCAGTTCTGACTTTTTATTCCATTTTGGAATAGTAGCAATGGGACTGCCCAGGTCATTTGTTTCACTTCCCAACATGTTTTGATTGTCCTATCAAATACATTGGCAACATTAACAAGCTTTCCCTCCTTCCTAGAAATTGCAAAAATCGTTCTCACTTAAGTGGGCTTAGAAAACCTGAAAGATCATAATTCAGACCTGCAATTCACCTTCACCTACTGCTACTAAGCCCCTCAGAGTGACCCTATAGGCCAGAGTAAACTGTCTCATGGGGTTTCCACAGTTGGAAATCTTCTATTTCATCTCTTTCCCTGAGGAATAGTTGGTGGGGTCACACTTCTGACCTTTTGGTTAGCATTTCAATGTTTTAACCCATGTGCCCTTAGAGTTCTAATAACCCCTTCCTAAACAGACTTTTTTTTAATTGCCCCAGCATTATTTATTGGTGAGTTAGTAATTTCTCTATTGCTCTATACCACCCACCGCCTGTAAGAAATGATTCTTAATTGTGGCCAAAGGAGGTCTAAGCTGACTTTTAATGATGATGTTTAGTGACTTACCAGCAGAGAAAGGGGAGAAAGAAAAGGACCTCCTGGTCTTTTTTTAAACTTTAAGTTACTGGGTGCCAACCATTCCAAGGATTTCAAGGTATAGTTTTCCTAAAAGAAAAACTACATTGGCTCAAAAAAAAAGAGATGTTAGAAGGCCCTGCAAAAATCATTTCATCTGACTAAGCCATGATTAACATTCATGAAATACATTTAAAAGTAAAAAAGCTGACCATGTAATATGAAGATGCAAACTATGTTTTGGAAGTTACGTTGGACATGTAGACTTGCTTTGGAAAAGACTCATTTCATGATCACATGCAAAAGCAGCAGAAAAGGGGAGCCTGACTGGGGAGGGGATGGTGAGATTTAAAAGCCTGATCATAAAAGGAGGTTAGCTTCAAATTATTTAAAAAAAGAACGAAAGAGATTAAAGGGCACTATTTAAAAAAAAAGCTGATCAAAACAGCCAAAAACACAGGCATATCCGAGGGAAAAAAGGACAAGAGCAATTTAACATTTTTTTTAAATCAAATTAAGAGTAGGAATTAAAGGCAGGGGGATAAAAATGATGGCTAGAAAAGGGGACTAGTTAAAAGAATTTGGTATGGAATTATCTGAGTGAATAGGCGGCTCTGCAGAGGCCAGCTTCTACTTGAAACTAAAGGACAAAAAAACCCTAAGGCAAAAAAGCCAAACCATGGCTTTCTCAGAACAGGGTCTAAGACTAGATGAGGAGAAAGGAAGAAACTAAAAAATCTAGGTTTTCAATAGAAAGCCATTTGAGAAATCTATAAATAAATGATACACATATCATTTACCTTTTTATTACAAAAACAAACCAAAAAAATCCTTACACTAACACAATCGACACTCTTGGTACCAGCAGCCAGGGACCAGTCTTTGGAGAAGGACATCTTGCTTGGGAAGGTGAAGGGACGGCACAAGAGAAGAAGACCTATGATGAGATAGACTGACCCTGTGGCTGGGGTAATGGAGATAAGGTGTGCTGGAGACAATAAAATTGGCTCAAGAACAGGTAAGGTTCAGAGATGTTGTAAATAGGGTGCCTATGAGTTGCAGGTGACTCGACAGCACATGACAGTAATACTTTAGAAAAGTAAGATTTTTTTTCCCCCCTCTAAAAATGATCAAATGAGCAAGAGTTATAATGACAACCAGCTATTAAAGTCTTAGAGACAGGCTTTACCCTAGAATTAAAATTTTCTTGCAGTGACAAAGTTTGCTTGTCAGGCCTACCGATACCAACAGCATTGTGTCCCTTAAAGAGACCCTGAGGTCATGTCTATAAACAATTAATGCTTGGAAGACAGGACAGGCTTAAAAATGGGTATAGGCTTGCTTTTACTATGGAACAGTTCTTCTCCACACATAGGGGATGGTAAGAGTAGGAATCAACATGCTGTCAGTGAACAATAACATATGTTTTCTAAAGATACAGATCACATGTGTTGCCCCACTTGAAGGAAGAAAGCTGCCAGTCTACCTAGGCATCCATTGATCACTTACATTTTTTTTATTTGCAGATGAACCGCACACTGCCTCTTTCTTTCTGCGACCACAATCCAAAGAATTCGGAGTGCTGCATAGCAGTTGTGCCTACAAGAGAGTTTTCTGAGACCATCCAGTATCCTTCAGACAATGAGAGTTAGAAATCGTCTTACTACCACCAGAGAAAAAACCCAACCTTAAGAGAGCATACTCACTGGGCTGCCTTTTATTAGATGCTGATGATGATTCCTACAGATCAAAAGAAATTGCTAGTCAGGTAAGCACCAAATATTGTATGGTTCTTCAGTGGCTTAAAGCATCCCAGGTCTTTCTTTCTTCCATTGTAGGGGACCCTATACCTAGTTGATGAATCTCTTCTAAAATCAATTAATAGGAATTTCTCTAGGTAAATATTACGATGCTAAGTGACATTATAGAAATAAGGTCTATCAGTGCAACCACTGTAGAAGGCGGTATGGCACTTTCTCAAAAAGTTGCAAATAGAGATACCATTTGACCCAACAATTCCACTACTGGGAATATACCCCAAAGAGACCATAGCTGACATCCAAGCAGATATAAGCACACACATGTTTATTGCAGTTTTGTTCACAATAGCAAGGAGTTGGAAACAACCTAAGTGCCCATCAACAAACGAATGAATAGAGAAACTGTGGAATATTTACACAATGGAATACTATGCTGCATTGAAAAACAAGGAACTCATGCAATATTATCCAAAATGGGTGACTCTGGAGGATATTATGCTGAGGGAAGTATCTCAGTCACAAAAGGACAAATACTGCATGTTGTAAAACAGGACTGACCTTGGGGTTGTGGAGAGACTGAGAAAGATGGGTTCAATAATGTATACTGCATTGAAACAGACGGGGGAGAAAACTGTTTAAAAGGGATATGTGATTAGGTATTTCTGTCATGACAGGAGTCTAGAGCGAAGGCTGCATGGTGGAGTGGACCTGGGGGAGGATTTGTAAAACAATGAAAGAATTTTTCTTTTACTTTTCCAAGAGGGTAATTAGGTATTTTTGTCATGACAGGAGTCTAGAGGGAAGGCTACATGGTGGAGTGGACCTGGGGAAGGGTTTGTAAAACAATGAAAGAATTTTTCTTTTACTTTTCAAAGAGGGTGTGTACTAGGGGGGAGGGTTGGGAGGGAAGAAAAGTGTAACAATGAATGAATGGAAATCCAAAGTCTCTGTAAATTTTTACTGAAATGAATAATAAACTTAAATTTAAAAAAAAAAGAAATAAGGTCTATCTTAGTTACCCACCCACCCCCCGTTGCTATAACAGAAATATCACAAGTGGGTTGACTTAACAAATAGAAATCAATCCTCATATTTTAGGATTGTTGTTAGGTGCTATCAAGTAGATTACAATTCATAATGACTCTGAACAAAAGATCTGAACCCTGCTCTATCCTGTGCCATCCTCTTCATCCCTGATACATTCAAGCACATTGCTCCAGTCATTGTGTCAATCCATTTTTTGAGAGTCTTCCTCTCTTTCGTGGGCTCTCTACCTTTCCAAGCATGATGTCCTTTTCCAAGGACTGATCCTTCCTAACAACATTTTTAAAGTATGTATCATCCTTGCTTCTAACAAGCACCTTGGCTACACTTTCTCCAAGACATTTGTGGGGTTTTTTTGTCCCTGGAATAGTCTGTTGGTAATATTTTTCAACACAATAGCTCAAAGGCATAGATTCCTCCTCTGTCATTCTTATTCACTGTTCAACTTTCAGATGCATAGGAAATAACTGAAAAGATCATGACTTGAATTAGATGCACCTCAGTCTTCAAACTGACATCACTGCTCCTCAGCACTTTGGAGAGTTGACAGCCGATTTCTAAATATATAACACATCTTTTGATATCTTGCCTGCTAGTACCAAGGGTGATTGTGGATCCAAGTAAGATGAACTCATTAATAACTTCAATCTTCTCTTTATCCTGAGTGCTGTTATCTGTTGGCCTAGGGGAAGACCCTCTATGAGATGGATTGATTCGGTGACTGGGGTAATCGGGATGGGTGTGTCAGAGGCGGTGCGGTTGGCGCAGGATAGAGCAGGGTTTAGAGCTGTTGTGCATAGGGTCGCTATGAGTCGGAAACGACTTGATGGCACATAACAACAACAGTGGAATTTTTGTTTCCTTAATGTTAAGATGTAGTCTATAGGCTACATCTATCTAAGGCTATCGTCCTTGATCTTCTACACTAAGCTTCTCAGGTTCTCCTTGCTTGTAGCAAGCAAGGTTGTATCATCTGCATAATGTAGGTGGTTAAGTCTTTCTCCAACCTTGAAGCCACACTCTTCTTCATAATGTCCAACTTCTCACATGATTTGCTCTGCATACAAACTGAATTATGTATGGAGAAAGGATATAGCCCAGATTCACTCACAAGTACAAATTCAGGGTGCCAACTCTAGAGAAAAGGTTTTGTATTTCTGTAGGATGAGGGGAAATCCTTGTTCCTCCATGATTTTCACTTGGTGTGGCATCTATCCTCCCCATCTCTGCTTGCTTCTCTGTCTAACCTGCTTTTTAATATTTCAAGAAACTAACTTAACACAAACCTGCAGTGTTTTGAAATAATTAATATGTCCCTTTGAGCCATTGTCCTCCACTTTGTGATGTGTTGTGAATCCTAACCTCTGTAGTTGTGGTTATCAGTCACTTTAAAGTAATGATGCTTGTTTAAAGACTAAGGTGTGCCTGATCCAAACCATGATATTTTCAACTCTTTACTGTGTGTCTGAAAGTTGAACAACGAATAAGACCAAAGAAGAATCAATGTTACTGAACTGTGGTGTTGCTGAAGTTACTGAATACACCATGGAGTGCCAGAACAAATCAACCTATCTTGAAGAAGTGCAAACATACTGCTCCTAAGAGATGAGGATGGTGAAACTGTCTCATATACTGTGGGCCCAGTGTCAGGGGGGCCAAGTCTTTGAAAAAAATTATTTTGCTGAAAAAGGTGGAAGGTCAGTGGAAAAGAGGAATATTCTCAATTAGATGGGTTGACAGTAACTTCAACAAAAGGCTTGAGCATGGGAGAGATCATGAAGATGGAGCAGGATAAGGCAAGGTTCTGATTTGTTGTTCATAGGGTTGCTATGAGTCCTACAGTCTCCTGGACAGCACCTAACAACGTGGCTGTGATGATGGTCCCATTTTGGAGGGAGTTGTCCATTGTGTTAATGAGGGTTAAGGTGGGATGTATTGTGAGTCACCACCTTTCACCATCTAGTTAAGTTATATTCTTGCTTGAGTCATACTTTTTATCTTACAAGAGATAAAAGGAAAAGAGAATCTGCCTACCGCCAAAAAAAGATGAGAGGATGTATCCTTTGGATCTGAGGTCCCTACCTTGAGATCGTCCAAGACTCAGGAAACAAGAGAGTTACAATAATGGAGATTGTTATAAAGCAAAGCAGCAAAAGCTAAACAGGAGTGAGAAAAGGTGACTTCCCAGGCCAGAGTGAGAAAGCTGAATGCCTTCTGGCAGGGGCTTGTTGGATATATGTGGAGTAAAGAGGACCGAGACTGAGCCAGATCTATTCAGACTAGTAACTGGAAGCTGCTGGTTCAGCAGCAGAAATAATTCCATGGTAGTTTGATACCTTATCAGTGGAGTAGCTCAGAGAAGATGGAGACTATGTCTTCTCATCTCTGTAGCCCTCCCACTTACCACAGATGGCTTGGACAGAGAAGAGAAACAATAGTTTGTCCAAGAATGAATGAGTATGAATAACGTTTTGATTGCATCAGAAATTGCCTACAGGCATGGCTGAGCAGATACAGTCAGTCTTAATGGAAGAACTGTATCCTGAGTCTTTCTTGGTATTAAGTTTTAACATTAGTTCCCTAATAAAACTCACAATCCTAAGTATTTTCAGTGAGCTGTGTGGCCACCGAACTATTTACTGAATCCAGCAGAGATATACAGAGTGACATAACTATAGCTAGTGTTAGAACTGGCAAAAAGTTTGGTGGGAAGTATGTTTGATCTCCACCTCTTAAGAATCAACCATGGGCTACTGATTCTTTCTCCCCTTCAAAAATTAGGGAAACTCAGATGGCCTTCATTCTATTTTATAACACCTTATACTAATACTTAGACATTTTTAAGATTAAGGTGTGCCTGATCCAAGTAATGTTTTGGGTTTGTTTTTTTTTAATTTTTTTTATGTGTGTACCGTCAAATCGGATCTGACTGGTACAGGAGGAGATTGTCCCTCCTTCTTCAGCAGAGCATCTGGTGGATTTGAACCACACACCTCTGGGATTGCAGTGCAGCTTCTTGCCACTAGGCCACCAGAGCTCTCCAGTAATGTTTTTTTTAAAATTCATTTTTGCACATTTTCTCCTCATCCCAGCCTGAGCCCCACCCTGCAATGCACCTCTTGTTCCTGACTGTTGTCACACATATAATGCCTAATCATATATCTGTTTTGGACAGTTCTTCCTTTCATCTGTTCTACGTAGTGTTCATTATCTATCCACTGTTTTCCCATTCCCTCCCCAACCCCAGCATGTCTGTCCTATTTTATAACAGTGGTGTTATGCAGTATTTGTCCTTTTGTGATTGAGACATTTCACTCAACATAATGTCCTGGGGCTCCCCTGTGTTGTGTAATGTTTTACAAGTTCATTGTTTTTCAATGCTGTATAATATTCCATTGTGTGAATGTACCACAGTTTTTCTAGTCGTTCATTTGTTGATAGGCACCATGATATTTTTAATTGCTTCCTATACATGGGGGGTAGGTGTGTCAGTGATAATAAGATTAGCAAAGGATAGAACAAGGTTTAGGGCTGTTGTACATAGGGTCATTATGAGTCACAGGTGACTGGACAGCACATAACAACAACATACACCTGAGAGTTGGACAAGAAGGATGACCAAAAATAAAATCAATGTCTTTGAATTGTGGTGGTGGCAAAGAACACTCAATATTCCACTGAGTGCCAGTAGAACAAACAAGTCTGTCTCGAAGAAAATGCAACAAAGGTGCTCCTTAGAGGCAAGGATGATGCAACTCCATCTCACATACTCTGGGCATGTTAGAGGACAGGACAGTCCTTGGAAAGAAGACATTATGCTGGGAAAGGTAAAGAGTCAGAGAAAGAAAAGAAAATCCTCAAGAAGATGGATTGAAAAGGTCACTGTAATAATGGGCTTGAGTATTTTAGAGATGGTGAGAATGGCACAGGGTGGGCAAGGTTCAGATCTGTTGATCACAGGATCGCTATGAGTCACAATCAACTTGGCAGTACCTAACAACAACAACAACATACTAATGCTTAAAAACTAAGGTGTGCCAGATCCAAACCACAGTATTTTCAACTGCTTCTTATGTATCTGAATTTTGTACAATGAATAATGACGACCCAAGAATTGATGCCATTGAATTGTGGTAGGAGTAAAGGGTGCTGAATATCACATCCACTGCCAAAAGAACAAACAAATCTGTCTTGGAGTAAGTGCAATTAGGATACTTTTACAGTTAAGGATGGTGAAACTTCACCCTTTGTTATCAAGAAGTTCCAATCTTTGGAAAAAGACATCATACTGGGAAAGGAGGAAGGTCAGAGAAAGAGAGGAACATCCTCAAAAAGATGAATTTACAAAAAAAAAAAATTAAAAAAAAAAAGATGAATTTACAGTGACTCTAACAATAGGCACAAGCAAGTTGGAAATAGTGAGGATAGGGCAAGGTTCTCATCTATTGTTCATAGGTCCATTATGAGTAGCAATCTTGATGGCAACTAACAACAACATACTTGTGTTGTCAATCATTCCCAAATGGGATTGTACCATAGGGGTTGAGATTTATAACACATATTTTTAGAAGACAATTCATAACAAGGCTCTTTATTTCATTTGCATAACCGTAAATGTTAAAGATTTAAAATTAATCTTAATCTAAAATCTTATCTCTTATTAAACCTTATTTTATTTGCATAATCTTTGAGTTATGGTGCTGGAGAAGAGTCTTGAACATGGACCACCAAGAAAACAAATAGTTAAACCAAGCTTCTCCTTGGAGGCTAGGATTTTAAAAAAAAAATTATTATTTTTTTTGTGTGTACTGTCAAATTGGATCTGACTGGTACAGGAGGAGACTGGCCCTCCTTTTCAAGCACAGGATCTGGCGGATCTGAACCGCAAGCCTCTGGGATTGCAGTGCAGCTTCTTGCCACTAGGCCACCAGAGCTCCCTGGAGACTAGGATTTTAAAGCTCCATCTCACATACTTTGGGCACATGGCCAAGAAGGATCAATCCTTAGAGAAGGACATCATGCTTGGAAGGGTGGAGCGACAGCACAGGCACAGCACAGGCGAGGAAGACCCCAGATGAGACGTATTGATACAGTAACTAGGGCAATGGGGGCAGGTGTGTCAGAGTCATTGAGACTGGCACAGAACAGGGCAGGCTTCAGAGCTATTGTACACAGGTTTGCTGTGAGTCACAGACAACTTGACAGCACATAACAACAACAAAAACAATCTTAAATGTAGGCTTTACAATGTACAGATATCTATCAAAGATGATTTGAGTGTCCTCATCTTACGCAGACCTATCATTTTTATTTACTAACTTTTTATTATTAACTATTGAGGGTTAATATGTATTTATTAGAGAGTTCTAGAAGAGAACTTCTAGGATTTTACCTGAGTTCTTAATACTTTTATTACATCTACATGAACTATGATATTTTAAGCAATTCAAAGAAAAAAAGGGAATATAAAATGAATTTTTTTACTTGTAGAAAGTAAATCGACTGATCTACGTAATCACTAAAGAACAAAATTTCAAAACAACCAAGTAGAAAATTTACCTTATGTTTAGGGATTGAATGAAATTTAATTTACATTCCTTAAGAATTCTCTGACCAAAAATTTTAAGAACTCCAACAAAGAATCTCTAACAGTAATAATAGTAAACATTACAAGATGTTTGTATGTATGTTCTAGACACACATTCTCATTTAATTCTCACAGTAATTATTTATTAGAAAAGTGCTATCACTGTCTTCATGTTAAAAATAAAGGAACTGTAAGCAATGAAATTAATGCACTTCTCCAGAGCTGTGGCTAACAAAATAGTAAACTTGCCGGAATATATTCACTCCAGAGGCTGCACTCTGTACTTTTTATACTTAGATACAGCACTTCTTAAATGTACATAAAAGGCTACATTTAAGCACATTATACCATTTTCCTCCATTTTAAAAAATAACACTGACTCGATACAATAGTTAAAATGAATAGCACTTAGGCCTTGGAAATTTAAAAGCTTTTCAAAGGAAACATTTAGGTCTCAAGGCCCTATTTACATTCTATATTCTGCAGCATCTATCTGCATAAGGTAAGATCTGGAAAGTCTCGAGCATGGAATTAATTAAGCTGAAGAACTTACATCTCAGGCAACAGTATTTCCTGATGTCTTGAGGAATCCAAATGACCTGTAAGCAGATATAAAATAGAACCAGTTAGCAGAGTTGTTTCTGTCCATATACCCTGCCTTGACTTCTTCATTACCAAGTAAACAGCATTATTTTTAAAAGCTAAGCTTCCTACCCAAAATCTCTGTAAATGTTCATTAAAATTATTTTTAAAAAAATTCTTTGTAAAAAAAAACAACCTAGAGATGACTTAATAAAAACATCTGAAATTAAAAAAAAAAAAAAAGCTAAGCTTCCAATATACAGCCTTCCCTTAGGTACTAATATTCATAGAAAATAATTTCACAAGAAAAATGCTGAAAAACAGTACTGGAGTCTATGGAGTCTTTTATGAGTAGAAAATGAAACTTATCATTCAGAAAATCTGAAATAATAACAAATATTGAACTCTGATGGCCTAGTGAGTAAGAAATTACACTGCTAACCCAGAGGGAGGGAGTCTGAATCCACTAGCTTCTCTTAGGAGAAAGACAGGAATGTGTACTTCACAGCCTCTGAAAACCTGCTAAAGGATTCGCCATGGGTCAGTTCTGATTTTACAGCAAAGAGGTGTTTGGGGGGGGTTTTCCTAGGATGGATGACTAGTGAAATACGTTTCTTTTCAGGAAAACCTATTAAACACTAGTTTTAGATGACAAAGCATTTATCAATTAGCTTTTCTGCCTCCGCTAAGTTTAGACTATTGCACAAAACTTGTTCTTCCTGTATAACTTTTTTAAAAGCAGTTGACTCCAATTAATGTTATAATCTTCCTACTAGTTTAATGAGTCTCCTAGAAAATCTTCTATTTACCAAACAATTCCAATATTAAGTTTTTCCCCCTACTTTCACCACCTTTTATCTTTATCCTACAAATTTGTCCTCTCTCTCATGCTATTCTTCCCACTGAGGTCAGGTCTTTACTTCCCTTCTTCCTACCAGTTTCATCAAGTTCAGCAGGAGTGGTAAGCTGATTAGCAGACATCTCCCCACTACTAAGATCTGAAAGATCAAGGCAACGTTTTGGGGTACCTCTGTCAAGACATAATAGAACATCAAAATTTCCTTTAGGCTTTAATATCTTTAAAAGGAAAGATCTTACCATTTTAATTTGCAACATTCCTCAATAATTATTACAAAATCTTAACAGTATCTAATAAGACTTTTTTATATATTTTAGACTAATCATGGAACAAACAAATGGTATTTTCAATTGCTATGTACATATATAAAAGGTGGACAATGAATAAAGAAAACTGAAGAAAATTGATGCCTTTCAATTGTGGTGTCAGCAGGGTATTAAAAATACCATGGAGTGCCAAAAGAAAAAAATATTGTCTTGAAGGAAGTATAACCTAGAGGCAAGGATGGTGACATTTTGTCTTACATACTTTGGGCATGTTATAAGGATGGACCAGTGTTAGGAAAAAGACAACATGCTTGAAAAAAAATGGAGAGTCAGAGAAAGAGAGGACAAGCCTCAAAGAGATATACTGACATCAGACTGTAACAATGGGCATACTGAAGGACGTGAGGATGGTGCAGGATAGAGCAAAGGCAGATCTTTTGTTTATAGTGTATGACTTGTGGTCAACTTGATGGCACAACAACAAAGGAACAAGACACACTGGTGGAGCAGTAAAGTGGTTAAGTAGTCAAGCGGTGCTTAGCTGCTGATCAAAGATGAAACCTATCAGCTACTCCAAAGAAGAGTCTGTTTTAATAAAATTTAAAAACTTTGAAAACTCTGAGGCTGTTTTTCTCATAATCTATGCCTCACTTTCTCCTCACTAGCATATGAATAGGTTATTTGTTTAAAATCAAAGGCTACATGTCTGCAATGGGAAATAAGGACACATATTTGATTGCTCCTTGGCTTATCCAGTCTGCTGAGGTATCAAGATATGGTATTACCAAAATTTAAAGTACAAGTACATTAATAGTAATAAAAAGAAAGTGTGCAAAGACTTTCCACAGTCATTACCATTAGTTACTAGATTTGAACATGATTCTGGAAAGATAGCTTCTTTAATGTCATAGAAAAGATGTCTGACACTAAAAATGGGTCACTGTCAAAAGGACACGAATATGGTCTGAAAAACAATGTATTTGAATTCGGTAAACAAACTAGTATAAATTAAAAAAAAAATAGTAGTGAGACACTCAAACCCTTTTCTTTGCTACTGGTGGGTGCCACCCAGTGGCTCTATCTCATACTGACTCTGCTTAATTCTGTGCCATCCTCATAATCTCTGCTGTGCTTAAACCCATTCTTGTAGTAACTGTGTCAGTGCATAGCACTGAGGGTCTTCCATTCTTCACTGACCCTCTGCTTTTCCAAGTATGATGACCGCCTTCAGGGACTGGTCCCTCCTGATAACATGTCCAAAGTGTCAGGTTGCTAACCATAAGGTCAGCGGTTCAAATGCACTAGGTGCTCTGCTGGAGAAAATGGTCAGGCTTCCCACACTCGGAAACCCTGTAGATGGTCCCTGAGTCCAATCTACTTGGCAGTGGCAAGATATCAGGGACAAGATAACGTATAAACAATAATAAACATGTTGGGAAAGGAAAAGAGGTTAAGATCTGATATTGAAAAAAAAACAAAACCGGATTCGTTTACCCAGATGAAAAGCTTAGGTTTCCAGAATCACCAAGGTGTTTATCCACAGGAGTTTTCGGGAGATTTGGACCGATGGTAAAGGAAGTATCTCTCTCCATCAGAAGGTTTAGCATCTTCCTCTGACTAGCTCTAAAACTGGACCTTGAGCCAGGACTTCCCTCTTCTCTTGTAGATGAGAAGAGATTTGCAGACATGTTCTTAAAAAAAAAAAAAAAAAAAGCCTATATAGGAGGATAAAATCATCTACATTAAGTACATTACATAAGTCCTTCCCATCCTTTCCAAAAGCAGTCAAGCGGATCAGTACTGGAGAAGAGTTATCCCCAAACTTACCGAGAAGCAGTTCTGGGCTTATTTAAAGAAGGTTTTGACTTGTCCGAGGGCCAGGCAGCTGAGAGCCCTCACAGAAAATCAGGTCTCGAACGTGCAACACTTAAAAGGATCTCTGGACTTGGTTTTCCTGGGCCCCAGCTGGATCCAGAAGAGGCAATGAGCTCTCCCAGATTCCTGGGTGTAGGCAGCTCCTGGCCTCGTTCAGGTTTGGGGTCTGATCCTTGACTTCTTAAGGAGGTTATCTGATAAAAGCGAGACTTCCAGCAGAGTTAGAAGAGCTAGCAATCTGGGGAAAGAACACAGCTAATCAGACTAAAATTTTGCTTCTCGGTTAAGTAGGTCCGATTCAGGGTTTGCAGCTTCTCTCCGGAGAGAGCGTAAATTACCGTTTCAACACAAAAGTATCAACAGCCCGTAGCTAATTGCAATCATTCAAACCTTCCGCTCTCCCAATAACCTAACGACGCTGGCCTCTAAACTGCGCAGGCGATCTTGACGTACCCTCCAAGATCCTCCAAGCCAATCATCAGGCTCATACATCACCTCAGGGTGGGAGCTTCTTCTGGAACAGCACTACTGGCCCCGCCCCAGTGCCAGAATGGGGCGGCGATTGGCCAACTGCCTTTTCGCAAAAGGCTGCATAAGCCCCCGCCCCACGGAAAATATGGCATACCATTGGCTCTCTCTCTAGCCAATCGCTACATCCCCTTTGCGCTATTTCTCTTCCCGCGGCTCCACCACCCTCCGGAGATTTAAATTATGACTGCTTGCTAGGTCTTGAGTACCCCGTTTGGGTGGGAAGATTTGGTAGTGTTTTCTTTGCCCCTCCCTTCTTATTTCTCCAGCCGTTACGTGAACTTTCTCTTAGTTTTGCTAGCTGTCCACTGGAGATGGAGCAGTTGCCACCGGCGCGGCAGGCGTTGGGAAGTGACAGGTCTGTACGTAATCAAAGCAGCTTAGCCCCCTTGCAAGAGCTTCAGCTACCCTTTTGAGCGGCAGCATCTTAGTCCGTAGGGAGCTGTGCTGCTAACCCAAAGCTGGCATCTCTGGCATTTTGAATCCACAAACTGCACGACGGGAGAAAGATAAGCAATCTCCTCCTGTGCAACTCCACAGCTTCTAAAAACCCCTGAGAGGTCAGCTATGCAACAGCTCAATTGAATGGCAAAGAGGAGTCTACGGCATTAGGTTATGTAGGATAAAAGAAAACTCCTTAGCAGGAGAAAAATAAAGAAGTGGAATAATTTCTTGGCATAATTCTTACAATTCAAAGGATTCCAGTCTTTAACTCTGCCATCAAAATTTGTCTTTACTGACTGGTATTAACGGATCCCTGATGGTGCAGTGGTTAAAGGTTTAGCTGTTAAAGGTCGGTGGTGTTGGACCCATCTCTTCTTTGTAGAAGAAAATATTTGGCAGTCTCCTCTCTAAAGATTTCAGCCTAAGAAACTTTATGAGACAGTTCTAGTCTGCTATACAGATTTGCTGAGTCAGAATCCTCTTAACTCATAGCAAAAGGTAGTAAATCATTAATTTTGAGGATTTGCTTCTAAGTGATGAGGTGCTGTGGGATGGTGCATATAGATAAAACAAGATGGGTCGCAAGTGTTGTGTGATCAGTATGCTTAAAAAAACTTAAGCTAATTGTTTACAAACTTTGTTGACAACCTATTCATATTTGACTCTTCACTGGACATTAGAGGCTGTAAATAGCACTGAAGGAAACTGCTTGTCTTTTTCCTTTGGAGCCGCTGATGGGTTGCAGCTGCCAGTGAGAGTCAATCTTGGGGTAAACAGCTCAACTCCATACAGAGGAGCTGTCATGTTGGAAGCTTACAGCAGGTTTTTAGAGGCTGTAAATTGCACGAATGGAGACTGTCCACTTTTCACAGAACAGCTGGTGGTAGATTCAAACAGTATGCCTTTGGGTTCGCAGCTCAACTCCTTACCATTACAAATGCTCCCTAATATACAGATTCTGACTCAGTAAATCTAGTCTGGGACCCCAGGATTCTGCACTGCTAACACGCTCTTAGGTGATGCTTGCTGATGAAGCTAACACTGGGAGTTATCACACTTTGAGTGATGTGGCATTATGTTATTCTCTACTGCTGTGTATATTTTAAATTTTCCATGCTAAAATGTTTAAAATAACTAAGGCTTCAAACCAGTTTGAATTACCTTTCCACTTCAGATACACTGAACAGAATTTACAGTTTAACAAGATGCCAGGTGATTTTTACATACACCTGTTAAACTAGATCCTTCTGATTCAGGATATCTGGGGTAGAAAGGCAAATTCTCTGTAGAGGGTCAAACTGGTTTGAAGCCCTGAATATAATCTTGGAAGCTCTTGAAATTGCAGGAGCTCCAAATACTAATTCAATAGGTTCTAGAGTGAGGGCCAGGAATGATTGAGGCTCCCCAGGTGCCTCTGAGAAAATGTAAGTCAGAAATAACCACCTTCAGGATCTTCGTGGTGGTGGTGGCTGAGAAGCATTATAGTCAGTTAGTTTTTACTCTAACAATACCTGCTTTATCTGTAGAAACTGCTTCCCCAGAACGGAGATGTGTGAGGAATTTTTGTCCTCTAGGATAGAGATGGTGAGTGTGGGAGTCAGCACAGAGCCATGCCATGCCAGGTACGTCTGAAAATTAGGAATTCAGAGTACATGATTAGTTGGTTGTACTTTGATGACTCTTAATCATACTTTGTGGCGCACTGTGTACCTCCCCACAGGTGGGAGGTAGAAACAGATGAAGCTGTCCTGCAGCGGCGCCAAAAGCAGATAGATTATGGCAAGTGCACACCTGGTTACCAGTGCTTTCTGCAGCAGGTCCCCAAGTGAGTTCAGCTGTGGGGTGACCACAATAAGTTGCTTTGATTCAGTTTCAGGGGATGGAAACATACTCAGATCTGAATGTTTTAAATGTTCTCATAAAGTTGCAGAAATACTAAAACCAAGTTTCTTGCATTCTAACCCTAATGCTTCCAGGATTTTTTTTTCTTTCCCAAGTGGAACATGTCATATTGGGCCCATATGCTTAAAAAACTATTATGGTAAAATATATGCAAGAAAATATTTCAACAATTATACCTGCACAATTCAGTGACATTGATTTTATTCATTACGTTGTGCAACAATCAACATTGTGATTCCAACTTTTTTCATTACCCTTACAAAAATTCTGTATCCCTTAAGTAATATTCCCTATTTTTCTTCCCCACTTGCCCTTCCATATGACTTTTAAAAGCTCAGTTTCCTAATGAGATGGTAAAGGGCACGTTTTGGTGGCACTGTCTGTAACAAGTTTCCATGCTAACCCAAAAGGCTGAATCTCCAGTGGTCTGAATCCAACTAGTGGCTCCTTGAAGACAGGCACTCTCCTCCCATTACTGTTTAACATAAGGAAGTGGTTTTCCTTCCAACCATCTTTATCATACCTCACCTTGACTTGTTAACTGCAACATGCTTGCCCAACTACATGTAACTTCACAGGCACAGTACTAGTGTTGTGAAGGCTCGAAGCTACTAGCAAGACGCACAGGAAGCAACTGAAAAAGGAGCAGTTTTACTCTATCCTTCAGGGTTGCTAGGAGTTGGAACTGACTAGATAGTAGTATGTTTGGTTTATACAAATTAAATATATGAAAATGTCGGATTTATTTTGTGATGAAGTGAAATATTTTCTGTCTACCGAGATTTCCAGAAATAAATATCACTCACCTTTTCCAGAAGAAAGAATATTAGGGAGGCTGAATGGTGTTTGATCTGAAGATCTACTTTGTTGTTGTTGCACTCAGGGCACTGATTTTACCCATCTCAGGGAATTTATAACTAGGGTTCTAAATCACTGTGATAAGTAGTGAGCTGTGTTCCCTGCTATATAGAGTCCCCTTTCACACTGACCTCAGTTTGATCCACATTTATCATTGCCAGGGCACATCGACAACCAGGGCTTCACCCTCAAACGCCCAATAAGAACAGAAGGTACAGCCGTCGCTCCTGGGATGCCCAGATTAGACAATGGAGAAGAGCCCTGCATTTCTGGGACCCACCCAGTCAGTGCCTGCCAGGCAGAGTGGCTACAAGGTGTGTGAACTATTCCCAGTTCCTTTAGTGAGTGGCTAAGTCCTACATTGTTCCACTTCGCAGCGATTTATCATTCTATGGAGGAGGAGGGTCTGAATGAAAGGCATTATTACTCTGTTGCTTTCCTAGGCAGAGAATGGAGAGTCTTTTAGAACAAATGGACTCCACCCCTTGGGATAATTTCCTGGATGACCTGCTCCAGGCCCTTGGAACTCTCAGAGAATCTGGATAAAAACCAAGTAGACCCTGTACTGAAACCAACTAGAGCAGGGTCAGAGACGGCATGTAGACCATAAAGGCACAATTAAAATGGGAGTTTAATAATAGCATCCCCAAAACTAAAGCGTGCGTTAGGGAAAAATGACAAGCCATGGCTTTAAAATCTTGAGGATTAGGAGACTATAAAAGGATCCTTAGCAGCACAATGACTGTTTGGCTGCTAACAGAAAGGGTAGTAGTTCAAATCCACCCAGTAGCTTCTTGGGAGAAAGGTCTGGCACCTAACAACAATAGCAGCAAACAGTTATTGTTAGTACTAAGGACATTGAGCTATATTGGGTGCTATTTTATGTTTGATGAAAGGTGGTAACTTCTTTGGAATGAGTCTTAAAGTGTGATGTGCAATTTTTTTTCAAGTGTCTAAATTTTTTCCAATGTTAGTCTAGGCTAAGTTCTTAACCATTTAACTTTTGTTAAGTATGTTGTTGTTAAGTGCTGTCGAGTCACAGGGGACTCATAGCGACCCTATGAAGGGAGTCCTCAACGCTTGGGTGTCTGTCATCCTCTCTCCAGGTTCATAGGGTTTCCCTACACAAGCTATTATGGAAGTGAAGGGGGGAAATGAGATATAGAGTAGTGTCTTACATAGCCAGGGTTTTAGTCTCGGAAGATATTTTTAACACCGTCTTTGCTCATAATTTGGACAGTCACCTAAACTCTTGGGCTGTTTTATCTGTCATATAAGGTGAATATTGTCTCAACTGGTGATTGTAAGCAAAAATCAGAATACATATTTAAATTGCACAGTGTATAGTACATAGTAAATGCTCAACAAACGATTATCGAAAACAATTTCTCCTATGCTTCATGGTCCCTGCCTCTTTTTCACCAAGAGGAAAAGTGCAGTACAAGGTAAAACCCCGTCTGACTTTCTTGTAAGTACCTCATTTTTTCTCCATTCTTTTTTTTTTTTTCTCCTCCAGTTTCCTGATTTGGTAGCACCTGCTTTGTCCATTCCCTGGCTCACAGAGGAAGACCTCTACCGTTGACTACTTCCTAATGAATCACAGTAGTTTACCTGGTCAACCTTTGGAGCTGGAACACAAAATATTTAGAGAAAATATCTGTCTTTCAGGGGACTTGTTGCTAAGTGTACTAGTGAAGATTACTTGCATTACTCTCAGTTCCAAATCAATTAAAAAAGAAATCTAAAACTAACCTACACAGATCACAACACGAAGGCATTGTTTAAAATCTTCCATTTTTCCATCTGTTTGTGTTTTTCTGAACCACCATTGATGCTAACTTAGACTCAAATTTACATAAGAGTCAGAAACCATCTAACTGTTCCCCAACCTTTTCATCTGCTACTAAGGTCTCTTAAAAGGATTTCAACTTCGCCTGAGATGGGAGGAGGAGGTGGTGGTGGTGGTGGTGGTGGTGGTGGTGGTGGTGGTGGTGGTGGTAGAGGTAGAGGTAGAGATTTAAATAAAAGGTGGTTTTCCTCATCCTCAAGAGGAAATAGCGCCGTCAACATCTTTTCCCCATCTGCCTGTTTGCTCCCTCCCTCCGTCTTTAAAAAAAAAAAGCGGTCCAGATGTAACCACTGTACCCATCTACCTCCCTTTCCCTCCTCCCCCCCCCCCGCCCCCGCAAGCATCTGAACCGCCTATGATGTCATAATCACAATCCCATTACCTCATCCTGATTGGGGGGGGCGTAGAAGGAGGAGACACAGTAGCCAGCCTGGGCCCTCTCCAGCTTTCCAAAGTGTTCTGGGTGAGGGCTAATTACGGAACCAATTGGGAAGAGCTCTACAATCGTTAGAATTCCTGGGTTTATAAGGTTCGGAAACGATCTGGCAGCTGAAAAGGTGCACCAGGGACTCCAAGCAGGCCCTAATCGGCGCGCGGACTACATTTCCCGGCTGTCTTCACGCCGCGGACGGGTCCTCTGCAGGGGGAAAGGGGATTCCTCACTAGAGGCGGCGGTATGGGGCCGGACTGGAGAACAGGTGAGAGGAGCCTAGGGTAATAATAGTACGTCGTTCGAACCAAATGGAAAACGGCTTTTGCACTGACGGCAGAAGGGAGGGCAGGGGCGATACCTTTGTTTACCTTCATCAGGCACCGCTTCCCCCGTGAGTTTGAAGATATGCTTCCAGCTGGGCACGTCCATATTCTTCGATATTTTAGGGGGGTGACTCAGTGGAGAGGAAATCATCCTCATCCCTAAATCAAAACGCAAGGCTCCTTTCGGATAGCGCTGTCGGAGAAAGATTTTGAGAGAGCGTCGACGCTAGGGCCCGGGTCCCCGCGGGCGGCTCCGGAGGAATCTTCCAACTGGTGTGATCCTCCCACGCTCCTCAGGGGCCCATTGGTTGGCGCCGGCGCCTTTTAAGGGCACCGTGGGGCGAACGGACCGCTCAGAGCTGCTCCGGCCGCGGCCCAGGGAGCTGTAGGAGCCGCGGTAGGTGGCGGAGGGCAGGTGGCGCCGGGGCCTTGGGGCGGGCACCTCTGCTGTCCCTCCTCCGCCCTCCCCTCCCCCAGCCCGGCCGCCCGCGCGCTTGGGCCTCGCAGGCCGCCTCCGCGGGGCGAGCACGGGACCTGGTGGGGGAGGGGGAGGGGGAATGCTCAAGTCCCAGACCCTCTCAATCCCTTGCATTCGAGTTCGTTTCCCTGAGCCGGATGATGGCAGCTGAGTGAGAGGAGGCAAACGACAGGCCCCTTGAGCGAACCCTGCCGCCCCCCCCACCACCAGGGGCCAGCGGATGCTCAATGCCCCACCCCACGGGGACAGGCAAGGCAGCAAAGGGAGAGGTTGAAGATTGGAGGGGGCCTAGCCTTTTGCTTCTTCATCGGGGTTGGGGGAGGGGTGCTCCCCACTTGTCACCCCTGTACCAACCAGAGCCATATGGAGAAAGAGCAGTCTTACCCACTTACCTGTGCCTGCACCTCCCTGCCTGTCTTGTTTTCCTTTAGTCTCCCCCAGAGGTGTGGGGCTGGGACCTGGGGGCCTGGTCCCCAGGGGATTTGTGATTCTCCTCCCCTTAGCTTGACTTGGTCCTAGGTCCTTCAGGTTTCTGCACAACCTCAGCATCCCTGAGGCCTGAATGTCAGTTGTTCCTGCCATGTATGGGAGTTTGTGTGGGGGTCTGATTTTAGGGGGTTTGTGGAGGATGGAAAATCTAGACTAAGAGTTGGGCTAGTGGGGTTGTGGGGAGGGCCTCGAGGCCTGCTGCTCAGTGAAGGGTTCATGTTATTAAGCGGAGAAGTTTTAACTTGTTTGGTGAACGTTCAGGGCTCTCTACCCTCAGATACACAAAATGGAAGGGAAAACAAGGCAACAAGAGAGGGCTCCTTAGACTTTTTCAGTGCCCACACCAGAAAGAGCAGGCCCCTCGCGGAGCTGGTTTGCCTTCTTTTGTGTCCTGGTTTGATTCCTTATGGCTTCCGTTCTGTTCCCCCTCTCAGCCTGGCCTGTTTTAGGAAACTCAGCCTGAGAGTATCAGTTGCGTGTTGGTAGTTGCATTGTTCCAATTACCGCCGTGTGTGGCCATATCCCAACAATTAAAATGCAGAAAAACACAAAATCACTCTCTTCACTTGGTCCCAAAGAGGCCAGAGAGTTTGCCGTTTGGCCAAATGCCTCATGAAAAGCTTGAAAGAGTTTGCTTCGCTCCCTGCTCCTCAATGGCTGGTCAGCCTGTGAGGCCTGGAGTAAAAGCTTACACTCAGGTTCCCTTTCTGGTTGGCCTTTGAGGACAGTTAAGAAACTAAGAGCAGAAGTGATACAAGGATTAGCTTCTGCCCCAGGAATTTAGGGGAAACAACTAAAAGGGAGCTCTCAGGAAACTATAGGACTTTGTTCAGAGTGGTGGTACTAATGCATGAAAACAAACGATAGTTAACTGTAATGATCATTGACTTCTCTGGCACCTTTTCCCAAAAAACTCTCCCAAGTATATTCAGATGTATTTCTTTACTCTTTGTGGTCTCCTTCTAAGGTGGGAATGAAATGAGGATGATGCCATCTTTTTTTGTAAAAGTAGAGTGATCTGCCCCCAAGGTCACAGAAGAGCCCTCTTGGGCTTCTGTTGGTAAGAAGCCAGAGATAGATTCTTATTGCCTTCCTCATCTTCATGATATCATCACTTCTGGCACCATGGGGCTTTAGAGTAACAAACAGGAGGGATGAGAAACTGCAGCCAGTGGACTCCTGATTTGTATAGGCCAGATGGTATGCTTTTGTACATTATTCACATTTCATGTTATGTTGTTCTCCTACTGTTTGGCATATTATTCTGCCCGTTTTACTTATGGGTAATCTGAGGCCAGGGCAGGTTAAATGGTTTTAGAACTAACAGAGAAAGTTGTAAAGGTACAGATTTCTTGGTCTTTTGTTTTCTATACGGGTAAATACTACATGGTGAGTTGTCTGCCTGGTGGTCATTTTTGGGAATGAAGAGAACAAAACTATTGTGACACTAAGTTAACCTCTCCAGGTCCCTTGAGTAAGGCCCCTCAGGCAATTGTGTGCTGAAGAAGCCTGTTCTCTGATGAGTTGGCTTGTTTCTACCAGAAATTGACCCCGGAGAGTTTTAATTAATTGTATTCATAGTCTTTGTGATAGATTAGCCTAAAATCTTAGTTTAATGGAATCAGAGTTGCTTTTATTATCCATACAGTTGAAATGTAATGGAAATTACCCTGATAGTAGTCCTTTGTCCTCTTCCATTTTACCACATTATTACTCACATCTGTTGGAAAATAATATATCAAATGCTTAAGGTAAGGGAGGACATAAAATCTCATTTTAATTGGTCTGAAGCAAAAAAAAAAAAAAAAATCCTATAACTGCCAAACCTTTCTCTTCACCATTAGAATGCTTAGAGTTTAGGAGAGAGTACTTCTGTTCTCTTTTGACCCTGACTGTAAGTTAAAATATTGGATTAATCAAGATGGGAATAACAATTTGGGCATCCCTTTCTTTTCCTTTTCGCTGTTTTCCAAGTGGTACTGAGATTCTGGATAGACTTAAGCTGAATATGAACCAGGTTAGTAATGGCAGTAAGTCTCAGCTTGCTTGTCAACTCCAGTTCATTTTACTGGATATCTGTAGTGCCAAGTTCAGAGTGTTTCTGAGGAAGAAGCCTAAGACTTTGTTTAGGATTAGCAAGAAAGAACTGTGATCCATTAATAATGTCTGCCAGAGGTATAGGGGTGCTGTGGTATGTATGCCATGCATTTTCCATCTCTGGACCAGGTACATCTCTAATATCACTTGGGGCTGGTCCCTCTGTAATTGGCAGACTCAGCAGGCATGACTGGAGAGGGAAGTCCCAATGGTGCTAGAATGGTGCTGCAGTGGCAGAAGACGGCTCACGAGTGAGGTCTGGAAGAACAACAGGGAAGACATCCATCATTTGCTCCAAAGTGTGCAAGTCAAATCCTGGGGAGAATCATGATAACCCTGATCACTGAGCAGCTGCAGAAGCAGACTCTGGATGAGCTGAAATGCACACGCTTCAGCATCAGTCTGGTAAAAGACCAGTCTTCCTGCTTCTCCACGACCCCCCCTCCTTTTTTCTGAGGCTGTTTGTTGCTACTACTACACCCTGTCCTGTGCTGTATGAATCATGGTACTTACACTGAAGAGCCCATTGAAGGCTCAAAACCCAGCCCAAAAGGAAGGGGGCAAGGGATTGTTCCACTGATGTAGAAGGGACACTAAAACTTGGGTGGAGAAGGGTTTGAGATGTTGGAAGATGTGGATTGTTTTACTGACTAACTTGGGAAGACAAGAGGAAGAGAACACTTAGGAGTCCCTCACATCCCTACAGTCCACAAATTTCAGGGATGAGCTGAAGAGGGCGTCCCGAAAATCTTTCAGCGTGTTCTGAACTCAAATGACTGTGGATATTCTCTCTCTCTTAGCCTTTGCCTGATCATGCAGACATCTCCAATTGTGGGAACCCTTTCCAGCTTGTGTCTGGTAAGGCATCTTTATCTGTGTGTTTGCTTATGTGAGAGAGTTGAGTGTGTGTATGCCTATACCTGCATTCATACATTTCGTCCATTGACTTCCAGTCACTAGCCTGTCTGCAGATCTTGATTGCAAGGAGCACCTTCAAAGGTTACCATTTGTTTCTACTGCTCCAGGATGGAAGTTACCTATTTGATTTCCTCTTTTTCCAACTTTGTTGAGACTTTCTTTTTTTTTTTTTTTGAGACTTTCATATTCTGATTTTTTTTTAAAGAGGCAGTAATATTCACATGACTCAGAATCTTTTTTAATAACAAAAAGGCTTCGTGGAGAAAAGTCTCCCTTGCACTCATACTTACTCCCTATTTACCAGCTTCCATCATTTTCCTAAAAGTAAGTAACCCTTGTTAGTATTAGTTTCTTAATGATCCAGCCAGAGCTGCTTTATACAAATGAAACCAACATAATGTATATTCTTAGTCCCACTATTTTGTTCAATATAAAAGTTTCTGTACTGTATATGTTACTCTATATTGATTTTTTTTCCTTTTAACTATTTTTTGTAAACTTAAATTTCATTAGGAGATACTCCTTGTGAATACATTGAGGAGTCTTTTTTTTTTTACTATCAGCATGTTGCATTGTTAGAGGTAGCATAGTTTAATCTGTTGGTTCTCATTTAGATCATTTTGAGTCTTATGACAAAACTTTGCTGAATAACCTTGTACAGATGCCGTTTTGCATATGTAAAAAGATATCTAAGGTATAAATTTCTATATAATGAATTACTCCATCAGAGATTTTGTGATTTTGTAGACATTAAGATGAAGTGAGTGTTGCTAGGCCATTATACATCTTGTTTTGTTTTCTGGGATACCTGACAAGGAAAATGTGTTGGCAGAAGCTTCTCCACCCAACCTCTGTCTCCTGTTTATTAAATATTTCCTGGGAGCCAGGTACTGCCCTATAAGTATACAACAGGTACATGATTCCTGCTGTCATGGAGATTAATGTAGGGGAGCTGTTGACCAAGTAAAGTAAAATGTGAGTTTTCTCCATCATCATATCTGAACTCCATATACTTGTTAGTTGCTTCAGATATCCTGCAAATACCAGCCAGCTAATCAGAGAAAGTTGTACAGTTTGGCCTAAATAGAGAGAGCGAGAACCATTCCTTGTAGTTTGTTTCCTCTCCCATTATGGTCTTCCCATTTTGTTTGGATTTTTAAAAAGGCTCAAGAAAGAAGAATGGGGTGGGGGAAGCTGTCCCCAAATACATAAGTAAAGGCAGTAGGAAGTCTTAAGTGTTTCCCAGGCATGGGTTCCTCCACAAAAGCCTTTTTCCTAACCTCTTTGGTTTAGGGAGCTGGGAGCTCTGTTGGTGTAGTCTATAGGGAGTTGCACAGCTAACCAAAAAAAGTAATCCCTCTGTAGCCCCTCTGTCAGTTTGAACCCACCAGCAGCTCCATGGGAGAAAGATGAGCAATCTCCTGCATGATTTACAGCCTTTTATAACCTGCTGGAGAGTCAGCAGTGAATCAGTTCCAACTTGACTGCAATGAATTTTGGTAGTGCATTAGAAAAAAAGTGATGTCTGTCTACTGTTTGGCAGCACATGGAAAGAAGAAAGACCTAGGAAGGAGTGGAGTGGGGCAAGAAGGTGCAGAGCAGGTCTGAGTGGAGTGGGGTAAGGGGTAAGCAGAACGTAAACATGCATATGTCTATTTTGACTTGCTTTGCCTTGGAGAGGGAACGTCAGAGAGTACATAACAGTAGATTTTAGATTTTAGGTGGCTTCACACAGTGGAAGCAATATAACAGTGGTTAAGGGTCTTGGGCTTGGCATCACTTAGGTTCGAATCCTTTGTACATTTAATTGCTGTATAGTCTTGGACAAGGGACAAGTTACTGGACTTATCTATGAAATGGAAATGATAATACTAATGCCCGTTGTTGTTGTTAGGTGCCATCCAGTTAAGCATGACTCAGTAACTCTGTGAACAGCAGGTGTTTCTCTATTGTTCATTGGGTTTCAGAGGCCTGTTTTTTAAGAAGTGGATAGCCAATTTGCTTCCTAGTCTGTCTTAATCTGAGAGTGCTACTAAAACCTATTCACCCTTGGTGAACATGAAGTTTGTGGTGGATAAATAAATATTATAACTTACCTAAAGTGACCAGTGCTCAGAATATAGATGTGCTGTTGTTGAATAGAGTTAACTATTGTTAATATTATTTTTAATATAAATGCCTTCCAGAAGGTGCTTCCTGGAAGGGCCTTCCCCAGTGTTCCTGTGCCGAGTTCCCGGACAGCCTCAACCTCAGCTACCACCCCTCAGGCTTGAGCCTGCACCTCAGACTACCCAGCCGGGGAAGCTCCCCACAGGAGCAACCCCTGCCCCAAGTCCTAGGCCCTGAACCCCCAGACCCAGAGAAGCTTCCTGTGACCCCTGCCCCTCCTTCCAAGAGGCACTGCCGCTCACTTTCAGTGCCCGTGGACCTGTCTCGCTGGCAGCCAGTGTGGCGGCCCGCCCCCTCCAAGCTGTGGACTCCCATCAAGCACAGGGGCAGTGGTGGAGGGGGCGGGCCGCAGGTGCCTCACCAGAGCCCCCCGAAGCGGGTCTCCAGCCTCAGGTTCCTCCAAGCTCCCAGTGCCTCTTCTCAATGTGCTCCAGCTCACAGACCCTACAGCCCCCCTTTCTTCAGCCTTGCTCTAGCCCAAGATTCCTCTCAACCCTGTGCTGCCTCCCCACAAAGTGGCTCCTGGGAGAGTGATGCTGAGTCCCTGTCACCTTGTCCACCCCAGCGCCGCTTCTCCCTATCACCCAGCCTGGGCCCACAGGCAAGCCGCTTTCTGCCCTCTGCCCGGAGCTCCCCTGCATCTTCCCCTGAGCTCCCCTGGAGACCGCGAAGTCTCCGCAACCTCCCCCGGAGCCGCTCACAGCCTTGTGATTTGGATGCCCGCAAAGCTGGGGTCAAGCGGCGCCACGAGGAGGACCCCCGGCGGCTGCGGCCTTCCTTGGACTTTGACAAGATGAATCAGGTGGGTCTGGCAGGACTAGGGGAGGGTGGATAGGAACTGAGGTCTCTGTTCTAGTCCTGCTGAGATCCATATTCAGCCTCTGAGTAGGAATCTTAGGGAGCCCCACTAAAGGCATTTACCTTCCTCTTAAAAGAAGCATAAGTCACAAAAGTCCCATCATCAGTGTCCCTACCCGCTCGTACTCTTGGTAGGTTTTGTCACTTGCTCGTCACTGTTTCAAATGTATCTGTGCGAACTTAAGTTACTACATCATCTATACAACAAATGCTTTTTGACTTTACACTATGATTGCAGTCGTTAAATTCACCTCCATGTGTTTTTACATTCTTCTAGGACACTTGAGTCACATGTCATACTGGTTGGTCTCCAATCATTTATCAAATGTTTATTAAATACCTACTGTGTACCAGCTTCTGACTCCTACCCACTGTGGTGGAGTCAGTTCTGACTCTGCTGTTTCTGAGACTTAAACCTTTATGGGAGGAGACTACCTGTCTTTCTCTCTCACACATTGGGTGGTAGATTCCAGCTGCTTACCTTTCTGCCAGCAGCCAAACATATAACACACTTTATACCACCAGGCACTGTACTTCTCACTAGATACTGATAATTTAATAGTGTAGATAATATCCCTGCCTGCATAGAGCTTATTATAAATAAATTTTTAATATTGAGTCTTTTGGAACCAGTGCTTTCTTTGAAGAACTATGCATGCACAGTAAGTTTTCCAGATTTTATCAGAGAATTCACCTATCTCATCCTAAAGCCGAGGACCCCTGTCTTCAAGAAAAACTGAAAGGGACCCTTTGAGAAATTACTTGGGCCAGGACACCCTCGAAAGTTAATGTTTTTCTTTGCCTTCTTAACTTTATTTGTTTGTTTGTTTGACAGAAACCATACTCAGGAGGTCTCTGTCTCCAAGATACAGCCCGGGAAGGCAGCAGCGTTTCTCCACCGTGGTTCATGGCCTGTAGCCCACCACCACTCTCTGCTTCCTGCAGCCCTATTGAGGGTTCCTCCCAGGTGCTGAGTGAAAGCGAAGAGGAGGAAGAGGGGGCTGTGCGGTGGGGGCGGCAGGCTTTAAGCAAACGGACACTGTGCCAGCAGGACTTTGGGGACCTGGACCTGAATCTGATTGAGGAGAACTAAAACCGAGAGAGGCTACTTCCTGGGGCCACACAGACTGACTCTTATGGCTACTAACAAGTGTCAAGGCCCCAAGGTCGGGGGCCCAGCCTGGGAACGGGGGTGAGTGGAGGGCTCCGACTCAGGGCAGCCGGAAATCTTCTCACTCAAGGAAGCTCGACCATGCCGAAAGACTGGCCGGGACAAGATAAATGGAGCTGGTGGCGGGAGGGACAGCCTCAGATCAGACCCTTCCCATGGCGGCCCTGAGTGTGAGTATCCCTGCCACAGAGAGAGCAATGGGCAGGGAAGGAAGGGGTCTGCTGACCCCAGCTCGGGGAATTTCACTAGCCCCTTTGCTTCAAAGGGCACTTGTGTCTTAGAATTTGGCCAGGGTTGGAGGTTCAGTCAGCCTCCTTGGAGAAATTGTGTGAGAGTGTGTGCGTGCATGGGAGTGTGTTCAAATAAGGTGTGCTTGCGTAGCCTTAGGGAAGGAAGGCATTTGTTCCTTAACAGCAGAGCATTATGATGCCCCAGGACCCTGAGTGTTCAGGAGACAGTAGGCTTAGTCAAGGAGTTAGAAGGGCACCAAATTTTCCTTGTTTCTAAATAGCTCTGGAGCCAAACTTTTATCTGTAAGCATCACTGGCTCTGTCAAGGACTCTGTTTTGGGTCTTTAAGTGCTGTGACCTCAGCTAATGGTCTTTTCCTCATCCCCACCTCCTCCCACTTGGTGGACTACACATTAGAGGTGAGAAAGGAGTCTACATTTATCCTGAGCTGGCATTTTTTTCCTCATCAGATTGCCTGAGCTATATATATCCTGCCTCTCTCTCGCTAAGTAGATGTGAACACATGCAAGCAACTGAGGCAGCTATGAAGGGGCTCCATCTTTTGCGTGTCCTTTCTATTAAAGGGACCTCCCTGACTTTCTGGGTCAGAGACAAGAAAGAGCCTGTGTTGGTACCTAGTATCTATTGAAGCAAATCTGCAGCGGGGGATTCAGTTTTTAGGCCCTGCTGGTGTGGGTGAACTCACCTCAGCACTACCCATTGGAAGCAGAGTAAGGAATCCTATTGTAAGATCCGAGCCTAGCCTCTTTTTCAGACCTGCTTGAGAAATGGGTGTCAGCATTTACTCATTTGCTTGTCTTCCACTCCTGCCAGGAAATGTTTATTTGCTTCTAATTGGCCCTGAGAGACCACAGGGTGGTTGAGGCTCACAAAGGGATTGGCTGAAGATGTGTAAAGCAAAGCAAAGCAAAGGCTTTGAGGAGCGTTTGGGAGTTTGTTGTTGGATTGAATTTCCCTTTTATTTTCCCTTTTTTCTTCTTTTTCTTTTGTTTCTTAGCCACAACTTGAGCCAGGGCAGCTAGTCTCATTGGCCAAAATGATGACTTTAAGGACTGCTAGTAACCATGATAAAGGCTGGCATCAGTGGAAATGTATACTAAAGTTGCCACCATAATAGCTTGTGAGGCTTTGCACAGCTACACTTAAGAGTGTAGGACCAAATTGAACCTGCCTTTGCAGGTTATTAGAAGAAAGTTTCCTTTCCATTTCTAAGATGTTAAGACTTAAGATGCTGATGTTAAGGAAAAGATCATGGTCATTATGTTCTCTTCCTTGTGGAGTTAACATTTTGTGAGTCTCCACATGTCAAATAAGAGCATCAGTGAAACTCCTGCCTCCTTGCCTGCAATCCAGAGGATAGCTGGCCATGTCTTCTTGAGCCCCTGGCATTTAGAGGTTTTATCCTTCCAAGCCTCTTATACTAGTTACCGCACCTTACCATTGGGTCACAAATGTGGGGCCTTAGAGATCTGCTGTAGAGAAGCCAGAGAAATTGTGAGCCTAGGAGTTGACCGTCCTTGGTTTTATCCCTCCTCTGGCTCTTTTCCTCTTCAGGCCATAATTTCCCTGGTGCCAGCTTCTTTTGCTCTTGGGGCATCCTAATACCTGGGCTCTCTACTGCAGATTGGCCGTGCAAGCTTCCATTAGGCCACTGGCAATGCCAGTAGAGTCTTTGCAGACCCTAAGATAAAGAAGTGAGAGCCGTAATTCTGCCTCTATCCTGGCTTCCCTAAGGCCTTCCTTAGGGGAGAAAGTCTACAGATAATCTTAGTTGAATTCCATTACTTTTAAGACTGGAAAGTTAAACTCAACCATAACTATCATCTTGCTTCCCAGTCTTAAGCACCCATGGCCCTGGGGCAAGCCTTTTCAAGAAGTGGTTCATTTTGCTTTACACAATCTGTTCTAGCAGTTCTGTGTAAACCAGATGCTATTTTTTTTTCCAGTGCATTTGGATTGCTGACCATTTAAAAGCAGGCTATGATTGCTTCTTTTGTAAAGTAAGCAACTTCCCTCTACTTTAGCTGTTTTTGACTATTTGGATTTTCACATATTGGGCTTACCCAGAGTAGAGCACACCTCTACAGGGCTTGTGGTTGACGCTGGGTAGCCATCTGCATCTGTGCTGTGTGTGTGGTGTGGCTGACCGGTAGGTGAGTATTCCTGCGTGTGTGAGTGAAGCCACTCCCAGGCTGGTGCTCTCCTCCTGTGCCCGGTGACTGCCCAGTGGCAGCTCCAGCTGCCCTTCACTCCCACCTGCTGCCAAAGTCCCTGTGCTAATGGGATTACAAATACAAAAAGTGAAAAAAAAATTTCGTAAACTTTGTTTTATATTAAAAACAAAAACAAAAAAACCCATAAGTCTGTGTGTGTTAAACATGAGGTCCTGCCTCTGTGGCTGTGTTTGAAAAAATAAAGTTTTATTAGAATAATCCATTTTCCCAAGCAACCTTGTGTACTCAGTGTCTTCTTCCCATCCCCACAAAGAAAAGTAAGGGAGAAGGCCCCTAACTCTTGCAAGCCCTTCTTCAAGGACATGGCTGGGCCTTGACCCTTAGAGTGCCTAAGCCCTCACAGATCGAAGCAGATTATGGCCTGTGGCCCACGCTTCTGTTAAGTCGTTGGTTATTTCTGAAGTCTGGTTTGCTCTCTTTCCATGAAATTTCTACTTGTCTCCTTTTTCCTGCTGTTATTCTCCCTTCCAGCAGGTTGAAGTCAAGTATTATTACATCCCAGTCCCTTAAGAAGTGATCAATGGTACTGTCAGGAACTTGTCTGGATTGGTTTATAGGCTTTGGGAGGTGGGGAGAATTAACAAGGAATTCTTTTTTGGGGATGTGAGAGAGTGTGTGTGTGTGTGTGTGTGTGTGTGTGTGTACCATCAAATCAGATCCAACTGGCACAGGCACAGGAGGAGATTGCCCCTCCTCTACAGCAGAGCATCTGGTGGATTCCAGCTGTGTACCAATAGGATTGCAGTGCAGCTTCCCTTAAGGAATTTCTTAAGGTTTTTCATGTTATATCTTGGAGAGAAGGAGATTTTGTCATCAGAATTCAGATTCTAAAATTTAGGTCATTTTCTATCCTAAAGATAATTCTGTTAGCAAATTATCCTAGTAGCAGAGTTTCTCTTTTTGTCATAGAAGGTATTTTCTCCTAATGCTTTAATTTGGAATGCTTATTTGCTAAAAGCTAGTTGGCTCGCTTGCTCTCTATAGACCTTTATTCCACCCGTTTTTCTTCCTAAGTTAACATTCTTCCAACGTGTGTGAGTGTACTTGCTTAGAGATCCAAACAGGAGCCTCTGTCCCTAAAGCTTAGCCTTTCTTTACCAGTTGTGGTGCTGACTTGCCATGCAGCAAGAGTCAAGTTCCTTTAGCCTATGTCCCAGTTTCCTCCTTCAGACGGGGGCCACTCATCATTGAACATCAATGAATTGTGCAGGACAGGATTGGCTTGACTACCTGAGCTGCAACCGTTCAGCGGTTGGAAATACATTCTAAAGAGAGTGGGAGTTGTCACCTGCCCTGGAAACAAAAGAGGGACTAAGTGGCGAGGGCAGTGTTTTTTTGTGTGTCCCCACATCCCTCCTACCTTTTAAAACCATTCCTTCATTTCTCTTACTATAGTAGGGTTAAAGTTTGAACATCTGAAGTGCTTGTCCCTCACCCAACCTTTCTTTCCTGTCATTTTTAGGTTTTCAGGCACTATTCTTTTGTGAAGCCCAGTGTGGTTATAGTTTCTGTTCCTGAAGAGCTACTAGTTTGTGAAAGCATGTAAACTCCATGAGGGCACGAGTTTTGTCTTTACGTTTGGATCTTGAACACTTTAAGATTCTAGCACAAGAAAAGTGCCTTGCAGATTTTCTTGAATGAGTTTCCCAACCTCTACCCTTTCAATCCCTAACCGTAAGTGTATTTTCTGTCTCTGGTGCTGGGAGAAACATTGGACACTGAGGTAACAGAGTTCTATGTGCAAGAAAACCCCAGCAGTGATTTCGGATAGGAAAATGGCAAAGCAGCTAGGTGTCTTAGGTGGACTCACTCTTGGGAATCACCATCCTACCAACTACAACCTGTACTTGAACAGGAATCTCTCTCAGTCCAGACAAACATTTTGAAACCTCAGGTTGGAATCAGAAGTTCCAAAGAACAGTGAGAGACTACGTTGAAGTAAGCATTTCCTTAGTGTTCCGTAGTGTTAATTCTAAAATGACTTCTCTAAAAATGTTATACTTTTACTAAAGCCCATAATTGGTGGCCTTTTATAGTCATGTTCTGGACAGGAGATAACTTGGAAGTCGCAACTCTTAAGAAGAACAAGTTATTTCTAGGAAATGAAATGGCCACTTGAATAATAATCATGGGTAGACATGGTCTTTAGGGAGTTGAGCTGCTAAACCAAAGGTCACACCTCTCCGATAGTTTAAATCTACAAGTGGCTTAGTGGGAAAATGTTGGGCAATCATGTGATTTACAGCTTCCCAAACCTACTGGAAGGTCAACTCTGAGTTCCAACTCCACAGTAAATTGAGTTAATCAGTGATTGGTAACAGCTTCCATATATACTCAAATCTGTGTCTCTGTGAAACCATAGAAATGCTATTTGTCTCTGTTGTTACCATGGAATTAAATAAGGTGGTCCATTACTTGGTGTTTGAACTAAGGCTGCCACCATAGTAATCTAGCCAAAAGTCTTAGCATCTTCCCTGTTCTAGAGTCCATGCTTCTAGTAACTCAGAAGGACCTGTTTATAATCTACAAAACAAACAGAAGAGTGAAGGAACCTTTGCCCTAGCACTACTGTTTCTTTGGTAAGATGTGCTACTGACTGAGGGAAGACAAATCTTTTTCCTACTGGTTTCTTCCCATTTCCCCTAAAATTGAGTTGAGAAATGCCTGGGCTTACACAGTAACACTGGCCAACTAGGAAAGGGAAGTTCCATGGGTTTTAAAGCAACAACCATGATATTGTCACACCACACAAGCTTTTAGCCAATGGAAGGTGTCATTATTGCACCCCTGTAGATTGTCCAGAAGAAACCCATTAAGTATTTGCTGGCAGTGTAGAATGTGGCTGCAACAATGGCTCTAAAAGCAGTGAGTGTGAGGATGACACAAGACTGGGCATTGTTTTGTTCTTTTGTACATAGGGTTGCTATGAGTCAAAACCAAGTTAGCCCCTGATGACATAGAATGGGATTTCCTGGGTGGTGCAAATAGTTGGCATACTTGACTGTTAGTTGAAAGGTTTAGAGTTCAAGCTATCATGAAAGAGCCTTGGAGATTGGCTTCCAAAAAGTCAATGAAGATGCACTTGTAGGATGGTTCTACCAACCCTCATGGGGTCACAATTTGAATTAACTCCAAGGGAATTGGTTTGGTATGCTAATTACCAATGAAAAAGTAGACATTTTACTTTAGAGGCTAAAGAGTGGAAGGTGTTAAGTCCTCTAAACGGTAGCAATTGTAGGCCTTATTTTTAGGATAGGAAACCAAGGTGGTATGAGCCATGGGCTTATTTCAGAATCATCCACGTGATAGGTACTTTGGCCCTCAGTCCCCTGCCTAAGGAAGATGATCTTTGATGTTTGAGAGGGTAAGCTAAAGCTTCCTCAGATAGAGAACCCCTCTGAAGGAAGAAGGGTAGGACCAAGATGGTGCCAAGGGGGATCCGCCCACTTCCCTACCCCCGGCCAAACTCGCAATTCCCCTCCCGACCGCAGGGGGCACTGCAGGTCCCGGGGAGGAAGGGGCGGAGCGCTACGAGGGGCCCAGAGCTGCAGCCCCGCTCCGGAGCGCGGGGGGCGCTGTGAGGACCCCAGGCTGTGGCTCCGCTCCCGACCACGGGGGGCGCTGCGCGGCGCCGGTGGTTGGTGGTGGCTGTTGGGGGGGGTGGGGGGGAGCCGCGGCCGCGGGTGGTGCGGAGGGAGGCCTTGCGGGCGGATCGGGCGCTCGGTGGTGGAGGTGGTGGGAGGCGGTGGGCTGGAGTCCGGGCGGCCCTGGCGATGGCGGACGCGGCGGCTTCGCCGGTGGGCAAGCGGCTGCTGCTTCTGTTCGCGGACACCGCGGCGTCAGCCTCGGCCTCGGTCCCCGCGGCGGCGGCGGCGGCGGCGGCAAGCGGAGATCCAGGGCCTGCGCTGCGCACTCGGGCCTGGCGGGCCGGCACGGTGCGGGCCATGAGCGGGGCGGTGCCCCAGGACCTAGCGGTGAGTGGCGGCCGAGTGAGGCACTCGAGACCGGGGCTGAGGGGCCTGGAGGCGGCCTCCCCGGGGGCCTTTGTGAGGGGGCGGTGGGGTAGGGGTGCCCTAGTTCCGCGCCCCCCGATCTCCTCAGCGCCCCCCGCCGGTTCCTAGGCACACAGAGCATTGGCTGGCATGGCTTCCGCGTCGAGGTGCGCGTCCCGGTCCCCCCCAGGAGGGCGGCCGGGGCGCCTCGAGCTGCTGCTTCCAGCGGGCAGGCCCCGCCTCCTGGGCGACCCCTTTCTCGGCGTCGTTTCCCCCCCACCAAGCACGCGTTTCCAACACACCCCTGAACCCCTGACTCCTCGGCCCCTCAAGTGTTTGCCCAGTGCTACCGCTGCCACTTGGCAGACGCAGACCTGTGGTCTTCAGCCTCTCCAGGGAGACCTGCACCATGTTCCCGTCCTCCCGTAGCCCCGAATGGGGCGGGAATGTGGGCTGTCGTGGGAGGCACGGGCTGCAGTTGGAGCTGCTCAGGGCTTTTTATCTGGCGGTTACTTCCTCCTTGTCAGAGCCGTGTTCTCCCTGGTCCTCTTCAGAATGGCCAGCTCTCAAGACTCTTTGAGACTCTTTTTTGCACCCTTGGATGACAGGAGTCACAGTTGTGGATGTTTGTGATAAGTTTGAGATTTGTCTTGGCAGCCAAATAGGGCTGCTGGGAATTCCTGTTTTTTTGCGACGTTCTCAGCTCCTCAGCCTCCAGTCTTAGAAGAGGTTTTGTTTTGAAACTTTGAGTTGGGACTTGGCCGCTTTCGAACGCTTGACATGGTTATTTTGTGATTAAAGTTGTTTTGTGTTGTTTAATTTGCATTCGGTACCACGATGTGTTATTTTGTTAATGTGGCGGCAAGATACCGTCTTTGAGCTGCTATAAGCCTCTTAGTTTCCTCATTCTGAGTTCTTTTCTAATGTAATAATAGATCGGCAGGTAGAAGTTGAATTTTCTTGATGGAACTTGCTTGTGCAGGTATTTTCTTCACTGTAAACTTGAAAGCATCTCGTGAGATTTAGAGATAATACCGGTTTCTGGAATTCATTTTTCTATCAATTGATTAAGTGACACTCTACACACCCCACCTCAACCCATACAGACTTTGATTGATTGGCTTGTGATTGCTCTTAGGCTTCAGCTTTGCATCTGCATTTGCTTTGATCTTTCTCCTTGCAATGTAAGAAAGACTTCTAGTACCTGAATGAGACCTCAATTGGGCGATTTTGTTAAAATATGCTGGGAATGGATGGGGTTATTAAGACAGGGATGTGAAGAGCAATCCTTGTTATGAAACACACTTCAGTGCTGAGGTGAGATAGAGGTACCTCTTCCAGATAGAGCAATCTGTTTCAGGACATTGGATGCAAAACGTACTTAAATCCCACCGTTATATGCAAACTTAACCTACAAAATAGCTTGTCCTACCTTTTCATATTGAATTTTCTAGTTCTTCCAATGCTTGTTTTCTTTATCAAATGAATTGCTAATGAACTCTGCACCTGAAATGGGTGCCCCTTCGCATAGTTTTCCTGTGTTCCGTGGGGCAGAGGTTTTTGAAGCTCATGGAAATGTTGGATATTTTTCCATTAAACCTAAGGAGTTGGTTTCTCAAAACAATTAAGTTGCAGTGATTCATGGAAATTGAAGCAAAATGTACATTGAAGCTGAATTAAGGTCTTGATGGAGCCATATGTATCGATAGGAGCAAAGACAGATTGGATTTTGAGAATACATTTGTGCTTGTCTTGTGTGTATGTGGAGGGAACACAGCAAAACTCAGAGCCTTTAGAATAAGCGTTTTACCGGCTTCCAAGATTGCTCTAGAATTGTTTTATTATAATGAAATTCTATTAATACAATGACTAGGATAGAATTAGAGCTAGCCGTTTGTTTTCCTTTTTCAATAAAGAGATTTCCTTTGGACCATGAGCTTGTGGGCCTTTCCAATTTGCACCACACACTGTAGTAAACACATCGTTCTTCCAATCAGAAGTGCTCTTCCTGTACTTAAGGGTGGAGTTTGCAAGCAACTAGCCTGTGATTGGGTAGATTTTCATTCAGTAATGTTTAAGTTGTTTTTCAGGCATGCTTGGTTTTGAGTAATGCATACCAGGGCGCCCCCTGTTAAGAATGAATAATTGAGGGATGAATGAACAAGTTTCTGAAGTGATTGGAAACACGCTCCTTAATTTTAGACTCTACTTAATACTATATTTAGAAGCATGTTTTCATCCAAAAATCCTTCAATACAGTACTGATCTATTTAATAAGCCTTTTTGAGGAAAACAATACCAAAGCTATGTGATGCCTTAAGATGAAGTATGAGGAGAAAGAAAGTCAAGTTGCTACTACTGCTTTGTGATTTTTGTTGACAAAGATATGATAAAGGGAGTTCTCCACCATCAAAGTAGCATATATTCATGACTACTGAGATGTGTAGCTGAAGTAAAAAATGAGTTTTTTTTAAAAACCCTAAGAATAACCCCTAGAATTGTAGCTTTATTTGTGTTTCAGAATAGATGTTTTGTTTTAAAAACTTCTCCCTGTGTGACCAGGTTAGTTTAATGTATTTATATGCATTTAGTTCTGTTTCCTAACATAGTGTCCTCTGTGTATGTGTTCCTGTGTCATTATTGGCACATATAGATTGCAGAAAATGTGGAACTTTCACACGTTTTAAGTATGATACATAGAGACGTGTATACAGAAGTATTTCCCTTTTTTGTTATTAAAGCATAGCTTGCATTTTGCAAAATGGCAAGCAACCACATATGTGCACAGAAATCTCTTAATAACCACCACCTCTCCCACTGATTTCCAAAGAAAGGTAAATTATGTTTGCTATCCTAGTGTTGAGGGTGTTTTATGTATACATATATGTTGATGGTGTTGCTGTGTTGTTGTTAGGTGCCACTGACTACAATTCTTGCACTTTCCTCACCGTCCCTGATATGCTCTAGGCCATTGGTACAGTCACTATGTCAGTTCATCTTGTTGAGAGTTTTCATGTCTTTCTTTGAATCTCCCCTTTTCCCAACATAGCTTTCTCCAAGGACTAATTTCTCTTGACCCAATACCTACTGTCTATGAGAGGGAGGGAGGGAGGGAGGGAGGGAGGGAGGTAGGTAGGTG
>NW_006400257.1:422975-424985 GCF_000299155.1 Elephantulus edwardii | reverse complement strand
ATATATATATATATCATGTAGGGAGCTCTGTTGGCCTAGTGGCAGGATGCTGCACTGCAATCAGACTCAATGGTATACCAAAAAAAACCAACAACAAAAAACAACACAACATACATATGTAATGTGTGTATGTATGTGTAAAAATATATAAAAGTATACACATTCATACATATGTAAATAATTGGGGAGTTCTTGTTTTATTTTAGCAAATTACACATAACTGCAGCCTGGTTTTTTCCCTTCTCATACTTTTACTGTTATATATCATTGGCATAAATATCTATAGATCTTACTCATTTTTGTGTATCAATAGAAAGATTGTGATACTTTGTCTTCTTAATTTGGATGTGTTATCAGGAGAGGCCAGTCTTTACAAGGGAACATTATTCTTGGGAGGATGGAGGGTTGATGAAGGAGAGGAAGACTCTTAACTAGATGGGTTATCTCAGTGACTACAACAACAGTGAGTTTAAGCACAGTAGAGATTGTGGTGATGGTATAGGATCAGCCATGATTTTAATCTTATACACAGTGTTGCTGTAAGTGGTAGTTGACTTGAGTGCACCTAACAACAATGACATTGTATTCTATTGATTAGATGTACCATGTTTTATTCAGTCATTCTCCCTTTTGGTAGACATTTGGTAGATAAGTTTTTAAATAAATGGGGTTTGGCACTGCAAACAATACTGTGGTAAATGTGCATTTATCTTTAAATCATATATTTGAGTTCCGTAATTTCACCAAACAGGAGTAAAAGGTTAAAGAGTGTGTTTTCTTGTAAGTTTGTAAAGTTTTGTGCTTCTACCATCAGGACGTGTAGTGCTTGCTTCCCTTCCTTTTTGTCATTCAGAGTGTAATCAGTCTCTTTGATTTTTTGCCATTTGTGGTATTGTTTTTTTTAAGTAACATTTCTTTCACTACACGCTTTTTGTATTTTATTAGCCTTTTAGTTATTTTTAATGAATTATTTCTACATATCTTTTGAGTATTAAAAGAAATTGGAGTTATCATAGTATTCTGTGTAAATTCTGTGCATAACCCTTAACCTCCCAAGTGTGTTTTAGTTTTTCTTATTTTCTCTCATATGTCTTTTGACTTTGTATATGACTTGTTTTGCCATACAGAAAAACAAAAATAAAAATTATGTGCCATCCAATCTCTTTGCCTTTCTTTATGGCTTCTGAGTTTACTTGCTTTCAGAACATTAATGGCATGTTTAGCCTGTATGTGGAATCCTGGGGGAAAAGATGAGCAGTCTCCTCTTGTGCAATTTACAGTCTCAAAATCTGATGGTGGCGTGCTCTGGTGGCCTAGTGGCAAGAAGGTGTACTGCAATGCCAGAGGTGCACGGTTCAAATCCACTAGATGCTCTGCTGGAGAACGAGGAACAATCTCCTCCTGTACCAGTCAGATCTGATTTGACGGTACACACACACACACACACACACACACACACACAAAATAATAAAATAAAAATAATTTAAAAAAAACCTGATGGAGAAACTCAGTTGTGTGTAGAAACTGAATTGAAAAGAATGAAAGAGTGGTGTGGTGTAGTGTGTAACTTGTAGTGGGCTACGAACCAAAAGGTCAGCCAGTGTTTTCAATCCACCAGCCAACTACTCTATAAGAGAAAGATGAGCAGTCTCTCCCATCAAGATTTACAGCCTAGATAACTCTAAGAAGTATTGTTCTGAGTTGGAATCAATCAACTCAGTGGCAGTGAATTTTGTTTGGCTGGTGGCGTAGTGTGTAACATGTTGCACTGCTGACTAAAAGATTGCAAATAAGAATCCACTAGTTGGACAATGAATAAAAAGACTGAAGAAGAATTAATGTCTTTGGATTGTGGTGTTGGCAAACAGTATTGAATATACCATGGATTTCAAAAAACAGACAAATAATCGGATATTGATCGAACATGCAACCAAGATGCATTGATAATAATGGGTGACTGGAATGCAAAAGTCGGGAACAAAGAGGAAGATTCAGTAGTTGGAAAACATG
>NW_006400257.1:419240-420920 GCF_000299155.1 Elephantulus edwardii | reverse complement strand
AAATAGATTTGTCCTGGAGAGGGTTAAACCGGGTGGCTCCTTGGAGGCAAGGATTCTGAGGCTCCGTCTAACTTACTTCAGACATGTAGTGAGGAGAGACCGGTTCTTGGAGAGGGACATCATGCTTGGGAGGGTGGAGGGACGGCGCAGGAGAGGAAGGCCCTCTATGAGGTAGATTGATTCAGTGACTGGGATATTTGGGATGAGAGTGTCCGAGACAGTGCGATTGGCACAGGACAGTGCGATTGGCACAGGACAGAGCGGAGTTTATGGCTGTTGTACATAGGGTCGCTATGAGTTGCAGGCGACTCGACGGCACATAACAACAACAACAACAATAACATGTCTTGACAGAAGTTTAATCAGAGTGCTCTGAGAGGCAAGGGTGGTGAAACTTCTCACTTATTTTGAGCACATTTTCATAAGGAACCGGTCCTTGGAGAAATCATGCTGGGAAAGGTAAAGGACCAGAAGACAAGAGGAAGACCTTCACAAGATGGATTGACATTGTGATTACCACTATGGGTTTGAGCATGATAGAGATTGTGAGATGGTGCAGGAGAGGACAAGGTTCAGATCTTGTGTTCCTAGAGATTGTTTATGAGTTGTAGTTGACTCCATAGTACCTAACAGCAAAAGACAGCTGCTCTGCAGGAAAAGATGGACTTTCTCCTCCCATAAAGATTTGTTGTTGTGTACCATAGAATCTGAAATCAACTTTCAGATTCATGACATAAAATCAACTGTATGATATCATTGAGTTTGGGTATAATGTTTTTTAATCTATCTGAATATTTCTCAGATTTTATTTCTTTTTACCTTTAAATCTTTGGCCTATCCAGAATTGTTTTTGCATGGTATGTGGGTGAAGGATACAAATTCTTGCTACTGAGTAGCTAACAATGGCAAAAAAAAAAGTAATTTTATTAAACCTGTTTCAGGAACTAAACTATTTTCTTGCTATATGGTTAAATGATGTTTTTAGTAACATAATTTTGGTTTGAATGTATTTAATTCTCTCAGCTGGCTAGAACTTGCAAGAGGAATGAAAATGTTTCTGTCCTTTTTTAATCCCATAATCTTTCCTCTCTATCTTGGGGAATGGTAGACTCTAAAATACTCCTTTCCTTTGATTCTAGATAATGTAATAATTATAGTAATGTTCAGACTAGCACCAGGTTTCTTCTGTCTGGAAGTTTTCCAAGAGGAAAGTAAGCTTATCTACTTTTCCCCTCCCCTTCCACTCTAGCTTTCCCCACTGGCAGAGTAGGTGGATTCAAATACCTTTCTATGTTGTAGACAGTGTAATAATTATAATAGTATTCAAGACAGGATCATGTTTTAAACATAACAATTCATTATTTATCCTATGTTCATACAGAGATAGCTCCAGCATAAAAATTGGGAGTTTGTAGCTTTTCATATCCTTCTTTTACTTATCATTCCAAAAGTTTAAAAATCAGTGATATTGTAATATTTTGTCTATGAAATAGCGGGCCTCTGAAAACCCTATGTACAACAGAACACATTTAGATAACAGAAACAGCTAAGGAGGTTGAGTTTTCAAGTATGGAAATACAAAGGAAGAGGAACAGTTGTAAGCAGACACTGGTGATTCGGATATGGAATGTGAGAACCATGAATGTAGGAAAATTAGATATTGTTAAGGAAGAAATGGAA
>NW_006400257.1:412578-416460 GCF_000299155.1 Elephantulus edwardii | reverse complement strand
CAGGAGAGGAAGGCCCTCTATGAGGTGGATTGATTCAGTGACTGGGATAATTGGGATGGGAGTGTCCGAGACAGTGCGATTGGCACAGGACAGAGCAGAGTTTAGGGCTGTTATACATAGGGTCGCTATGAGTCAACGGCACATCTTAACAACAACAACAACGTGTTTATTAAAATAAGTAGTTTTTGAGAATTAGATTTTTAAAAAATTTAATAAAAATGAGATTTGACCAGGCTATACTGTTTAATTTTCAGTCTCTTTAAGACCTACTTTCAGTCTTAAAAAAAAAAAAATTATTGTGATTTGAGTGAACATTTAGCACACTTTTTAACTCTTTGACAAAAGATCACTAAAGTTTTTCATTTTTTGTGTGTTTGTGTATTTTGATACTGCTGTGTCTTAAGACTGTATTGTATGTCTACAAATTATTTCATTATACACTGGTCATTTTGTCTAGTATTGGCTTTCTTTGTTACACAACCAGATCTTTCCTCTTTTTTTTTTTTTTTTAAAAATAAAAAAAGAGACTTGCTTCACTAACTCCACAGCTGCTAGGGGCTCACTTGGCTGTGTCTCATTCCCAACTTGTTCTGGTTGATTAGCTTCCCCTCTGCTACCAGACAACCCCACTAGTATTCTATAGATAAGTGACATGGTGTTCTCTGTTGTCAGTGATACTCTTAACAACAGCTGGGGTGAGTTCCTATAGGCTTTGCTTCTACAAGGCCTGGGGGACACAACACCTGTTGTTGCTTCTCAGTTTTCCACTGTTGACAGGTTGGTGGTTTTTAAGCTTTTTACCTCCATTCATCCCCTTTGCTAGAGTGGTTTTTACCCTTGTTATGTGTATGGGTAAAACCTGTCTGGTTGTTTAGTAGTGATTCAAGTAGTATGACCTCTCTCAGTTTTGCAAGAGCAGAGAGCGTGTGTGTGTGTGTGTGCGTGCGTGTGTGTGTATGACTTCAAGGGTAATCAGACTCCGGAGTGCTGTTTCTCACTAACCAAACTCCCTGAAGATTTATTTGTAAATCTGTATGAAAGGTTATTAATTTACAGTGGGATACATACCTATCCAGAGGTTTGTATAGAGCCCCCTTCTGGTCTGCTCAGGAGACCAAATTATAGGTAAGAAGGATCCTTGAGGACTGCCAAAAGAATATTTATAGCAATTTATATAAAAGATATAGATGAACACCACAAGATACAGGTAAATAACTCAATTGAAAAATGAGCACAGGGTATGAACAGACACTTCACTAAAGAAGACATTCAGATGTCAAACAAACACATGAAGAGATGTTCAAAATCCCTTGCTCTAAAAGAGATGCAAATCAAAACAACTATGAGATGTCATCTCACCCCAGTAAGAATAGCAAAATTTAACAGAGCAGCAAACATCAAATGCTGGTGAGGTTGTGGAGAATCTTGAACTCTTATTCATTGTTGGTGGGAGTGTAAAATGGTGCAACCACTATGGAAGGCTGTAGGGCGCTTTCTCAAAAAGTTGCAAATAGAAATACCATTTGATCCAGCAGTTCCACTACTGGGAATATACCCTAAAGAGACCATAACTGCCATCCAAGCAGATATATGCACACCCATGTTTATCGCGGCTTTGTTCACAATAGCAAAGAGCTGGAAACAACATAAGTGCCCATCAACAAATGAATTGATAGATAAGCTATGGTATATTCACACAAGAAATACTATTCTGCATTAAAAAAAAGAACTTATGAAATATTATACAAAATGGATGATCCTGGAGAACATTGTACTGAGTGCAATATCTCAGGCACAAAAGGACAAATATTGCATAGTGTCACTGGTGTAATGATTCACATTGGAATTGGGGAGAGATGGAAAAAGATGGGATAAATTATGTATATTACATTGAAACAGATGAGGGTGAGAACTGTTTAAAAGCGATATATGATTAGATATTATTATCCTCAAAAGAATCCAGAATGAAAGCTGCATAGTGGAGTGGACTGGGGGATGTGTGTGTGTGTGTGTTTATAACAATGAAAGAATTTTAAAAGAGAAGAGCAAACTGGGGGAGGAGGGATGGGCAGGGAGAAAAATGCAACATGGAAATCCAAAGTCTCTGTAAATGTTCATTAAAATTAATAATAAAAAATAAATAATTAAGGGGAGCTCTGGTGGCCTAGTGGCAAGAAGCTGCACTACAATCCCAGAGGCGCACAGTTTGAATCCACCAGATGCTGTGCTGGGGAAGGAGGGACAGTCTCCTCCTGTACCAGTCAGATCTGATTTGACAGTACACACAAATAATAAAATAAAATAAAAATAATTTAAAAATACATAGATGAGCGTGCTTCAGTGATCCCTGAATTTTCTGACTTTCATTGCTTTGTTCACCTTTTGCTTTTAATGTTGCTGTCCACTGAAATCCTGTAAGAGAATAGGAAGCCTGACCGTCCTAGGTGCTACCACCTCTCTAAAGCCTTTCTGAATTCCCAGTAGAAGTTACTTCTTTTTCTTATTTAGCACTTCATGGATATTCCTTTTAGATGTTCCTGTATTCTTTCTTGTTACAGATAAATAGCTGATCTCCAGTAGGTTTTTCCTTTTATTGTTTTATAAGATAGACAGTCTCTTCCCATGAGATTTACAGCCTATGAAAACCTGTTGCAGAGTCAGCTATGAATCCATTCAAACTCAGTGGCACATAACGACAGCTAGGACTACCTGGTCCAAAAGAGGAGAATGTTTAGAAACTAGTATTAAACTTTCACGTACAATTTACTGAGAGCTTTCTACCCTGATTCTTTGTTAAGAAATATTTATAATTTTTTTTAAACTTTGGGGTTTTTTTTCCGTTTTGGGGTTGGGGTTTTTTTGGGTGTTGTGTTGGTTTTTTGTTTGTTTGCTTGTTTGTTTTATTTTTTTTAATAATGACTTTGTCCAGTAATGCCGGGTTGTTTTGGGGGTTTTTTTGGTTGGTGTGGTTTTTTAAAAAAAAAAAAATGGTGAGGTGAGCTTTGGTGGCCTAGTGGCAATAAGCTGTACTGCAATCCCAGAGGTGCTTGGTTTGAATCCCCCAGATGCTCTGCTCTGCTGGAGAAGGAGGGACAATCTCCTCCTGTACCAGTCAGATCTGATTTGATGGTACACACACACAAATACACACACACAACCAACAAACCAACACTTTAAAAAAAAAAAAAGAGGTGACCTTTCTACTAATTTATGTCATGATACTATTAGAATATTTGAGACTTTAACCCAAGGTACAATATCCTTTAAGTTTTGTGATTTATATTTTAATTGAATTGACGTTGAAGCATTTGATGTTTTGTTTCCTGATTCTGAAGTAATGCATGCCTATTTACATGTTAAAATTAGGGATTACTTAGTGGCTAGATGGTGTACTGCAATCCCAAATGTGCATTGTTTGAATCCACCAGATGCTCTGCTGGAGAAGGAGGACAATCTCCTCCTGTACCAGTCAGATCTGATTTGATAGTACACGCACAAAAATAAATAAAATTTTTTAAAAACTTTAAAAAAAGAATTAGGAATTACTGTAACAATGAGGGAAAAAATCATATCTGCATTCTAATAAGAAAGACAATGGTAAAAATCATACCCATTAAGAAATTGCTGTTTATGTTTTGATTATATTTTCTGATTATTTTTTTAGAGCTTTAAACATGGCGTGGAATTGAAACTATCTTCAATTTTGCCCTTTCCTTTAATATAGCAATTATTTTATTATTAGCAATTTTATTGTGAAATATTTGGTTTTTTTAATACTCTTTCTATCTTAGCTGAAAGCAGGGAATACCAGAAGAATGTCTATCTGTGTTTCATTGATTATGCAAAGGCATTTGACTGTGTGGATCATAACAAACTGTGGCT
>NW_006400257.1:407994-412253 GCF_000299155.1 Elephantulus edwardii | reverse complement strand
CTCACCACTGGACCAATTGGTAGCATCAGGATGGATGGCGAAGAGATTGAGATTGTTCACAGCTTCAGTTTGCTCGGCTCCATGGTCAACACTCTTGGCACCAGCAGCCAGGAAATAAAAAAATGTATTGCGATGGGAAAGTCTTTGTTTAGGCACCTCTCTAAAGTACTCAAGAGTAGTGGTGTCTCTCTGGAGACTAAGGTGCGTCTGATACAGGCCCTGGTCTTTGCAATCACTTGTTATGCATCAGAGAGTTGGACAATGACTAGGGAGGATAGAAGGAGAATTGACGCCTTTGAGCTGTGATGCTGGAGAAGAGTATTGAATGTTCCATGGACTGCCAGGAAAACAAACAGATCCATCCTGGAGAGGGTTAAACCAGGCTGCTTCTTGGAGGCAAGGATTCTGGGGCTTCGTCAGGCATACTTTGGACATGTTTTAAGGAGAGACAGGTCCTTGGAGAGTGACATCATGCTTGGTAGGATAGAGGGACAGCGCAGGAGGGGAAGAAGGGAATCCACCTCTATGAGGTGGGTTGATTCGGTGACTGGGGTAATCAGGATGGGTGTGTCAGAGGCAATGCGATTGGCACAGGATAGAGCAGAGTTTAGGGCTGTTGTACATAGGGTCGCCATGAGTTGCAGACGACTCGACGGCACATAACAGCAACAACAACAACATACAGGTAACATGGTTTCTTTTTCATAACTTGAAGGGAAATAATAAATACTGTATAAGAAAATAATCAGCAGGCAAGAAATCAAATTACATGAATTACATAGGGAAAGTCTACTGTCAATGACCTCTCTAGAGTACTGTAAAACAGCAATACTTAGTTGTTCCTAATCCAGCCATGGTCTTTGCCATGCATCAGAGAGCTGGACAATAACTAAGGATGATAGAGGAAGGATCGTTGCTTGTGAATTGTGGTGCTGGAAAAGAGTGTTGAACGTACCAGGAGAATAAACAGGTCTGTCTTGGAGAAGGTGAAACCACAAGGTGAAACCTTGCTCCCTAAAGGCAAGGATTTTGAAGCTCCTTCTCACATACTTTGGGCACATGGCCAGGAGAGACCAGTTATTGAAGAGGCGCATCATTTTTGGAAGGGTGGAAGGGACAGCACCGTAATGGAAAACACAAGATGAGATGGATTGATTCAGTGACTGGAGTGCAGCAGTGGAATTAGGTCTGTGGGAGGCAATGAGATTGGCTCACAATAGGACAGCTATGTACATAGGATCACTATGAGTCACAGGTGACTAGATGACACATAACAACAGTAGCACCATATATTTTCAAGTCACAATAACTTATGTCCAAATAAATTTAAACAATGAGTGTTTGTCAGTAGTTTGTGTTCTGTTGGGCTCTTTATCTTTTTATTTAATTGAATTTAATCCTCCAGAAAATCCTTTGAGATACTTACTGTCTCTATTTTTAGACAAAGACAGTGAGGCTCAAAGAGTTTAAAGTATCTTGCTCTCAGCTACACAGTTAAGAAATGAGAGAGCTGAGCTGCAATTTCCAGACCTTTGTGATTCCATGACCACTAGACACACTGTATGTGCTTGAATTTTTATTCAGATTTTTCCTATTTTATATTTAGTTTATTAATAATATTAGAAAATATAAAAATTGGGTGTTTTTTTTTAAAAAAAGCAGTATTCCAGACATGCATCATTTCTCATCTGCATTGTCCAGATACTCCTCTTAAGAAAAATAAAACAAACCAAGAAATCCCAAACCTTAAAAGTTTTGTAAAATTGGAAATGCTAAGATAAGAATCTTGTAGTTAAGTTTTTCTTTTCTTTTACCTGCCTCCCTCTCAATCGTCAGCATATCCTGTTATTTTTTTATGTAATTTCTCAAATATACTTTCCATTCTTTTGATTTAGACATTTTCTTTCTCTGGGTTTTTTTTTTAAATTTAAATTTGTTTTTTTTAATCTCTTGGTTTTTGCTTTGTAATTTGGTCCTGCTGCTTCCAGTTTCTTCCGTTATAATCTAGTAGTCCAAACTTAACCCAAAGGCATTTATTTACTTTTTTTTACTTAAATGTTCATTTTGTAGTATACAAATAAATTATTTTCAAGAATTAAACTTATTGGTAAGAATGAAATACTATTAACCCTCCTGTACTAATCTTTCCTTCCTACACCAATTCATTTGGAGCTCTTTTCAGCTTAGTCCATTCTTTTAAGCTGTATCTCATTCTTCTCACAATCAGCACTCTTACCATTACTCAGAAAAATCAAAAGACATATTGCAGGTCTGGTCCCAAGATGGCAGCCACCACGAAGAAGATGGCCGCAGAAAATGTCAGTGTTACATTTGAAGACCAACAGAAGATAAATTTGCACGGCATATGAGTAGAATCTTTAGAGCTAAAGGAAGAGATGTAAAAAAGGAACAGCTGCAGAATTCAGAAGATGCTTGTGATGACATCCTGCTGACAGACGATGACTGCCAAATGATACCCTACCAAGTGGATGCCGTTTTCATTAGCCATTCTCAAGAGGAGATACCATGTTAGAAGAAGCAAAGAATACTTGCAAGAAGAAATTAATTCCTTAGAATCAGAGTGGAATCCATCCAGTGGGTGCTAGCAGATTTGAAAGTTCAGTTATATGCAAAATTTGGGAGCAACAGAAACCTAGAAATGGATGAAAATTAGACGTTTTATAATGCTTTCTTATTTGTTTAATAAACTTGAATATAGTTTAAATTGATAATTTCCCTTCTTCAGTGTTGTTGTTATGTGCCATCGAGTTGCCTGCAACCCACTGCAACCCTGTGTACAGCAGCTCTGAAACCTATCCCGTCCTGAGCCAGCCTAATTCTGGCACGACAATCCCATTTCCCTAATTACTGTGTCAATCCATCTCATCTGAGGTCGTCCTCTCATGCACTGTCCCTCCACCCTTTCGAGCTTGATGTCCTTCTCCAAGGACCAGTTTCTTCTGGCCACATACCTAAAGTATGGGAGACAGAGCTTCAAAATCTTACCCTCTGAGGAGAAACTTGGTTTCAACCCCCCTCCAAAACAGACCTGTTTGTTTTCTTGGCAGTCCATGGTATGTTAAAGACTTCTCTAGCACCACAATGCAAAGGCATCAGTTCTTCTATCATCCTTAGTCTCTGTTCAGCTCTCTGATGCATAGCTAGTAATTGCAAAGACCATAGCCTTGATTAGGTGCACCTTTGTCTCTAGGCGGACATTGTTGCTTTCCAGTACTTTGGAGAGTTCCCTGGCAGCTGATTTTCCCAATGTAGTTGTCTTTTGATTTCCTGACTGCTGATGCCACGAGTATTGATTGTGGAGCCAAGCAAGCTGTAATTGTTAACAACCTCAATCTCTTTTCCATCTGTTTTGATGCTGCCAGTTGGTCCAGTGGTGAGAATCTTTGTCTTCTTGATGTTGAGCTTCATATTGAAGACTGTATTCGTTGACCTGCAGCAGTTGCTTCAGAAACTCTTCAGTTTCAGCAAGCTAAGTTGTGTCATCTGCATAATGTTTGTTGATGAGTCTTCCTCCAATCTTAATATAATATGGAAAAACAAAACCTTTTTTTTTTAAAAAAAGTTCATTTATGGAAACTTGCCTATTTTCACATCTTTTGTTTTACATTTTTAAAAGACAGTATTCACCTATGTATTTTACATAATGATTCCATCAAATCTAGTGGCTCTGTTATCATGTTATTAAAATCAATTAAGAAAAAAAATATTAATTGCATTGGGGAAATCTGCTGTCAGTGACCTTGCCAGAGTGCTAAAGAGCAACCGTGTAAATCTAGGGACTAAGGTGTACCTGATTCAGGCCATGGTCTTCACAGGTACTTGCTACACCTCAGAAAGCTGGACAGTGATTAAGGAGAACAGAAGTGAGTTGTGGTGCTGGAGAAGAGTATTAAACATATGATGTACTGCTAAGAAAACAAACAGGTTTTCCTGGAGAAGATGAAACCAAGTTAAGTTGCTTGTGGAGCCAAGGATTTTTAATTTCATCAGACATACTTTGGGCATGTTGCCAGGAGGGACCAGTCCCCAGGAGGAATGTCATGCTTGGAAGGATGGAGGGACAGCATAAGAGAGAAGACACTGGATGAGATGGATTGACACAGTAACTAGGATAATGTGGTAGTTGTGTCAGAGGCAGTAAGACCGGTTCAGAGCTCTTGTGCATAGAGTTGCTTTGAGTCGCAGTCATATAACACATAACGCAGTCTTCAGCACATAACGACATTCTTTTTATTATT
>NW_006400257.1:394720-406684 GCF_000299155.1 Elephantulus edwardii | reverse complement strand
TGCTCAAGTATTTCATAAATTCTGGATATAAGTCCCTTATCTGATATGTTATTACCGAATACTTTTTCCCAGTCAGTGGCTTCCCTTTTTACCCTATTGGAGAAGTTTTTGGATGTGCATAGGGATTTGAGTCTTAGAAGATCCCAACGACATTCTTTTAAACTGTTCTGTTATTCTTGTGTTAGTACTTGCTGTCTAGTGGCCTGCAACTCTTAGCAACCCTGTATACAATAGCTCTGAACTTTGTCCTATCCTGAGCCAGTCTCATTAATTTTGACACACTTAATGCCATTGTCCCAGTTATCATGTCAGTCCATCTCATGCGGGGTTGTCCTCCCCTGAGCTGTCCTTCCAACTTTCCAAGCATGATGTGCTTCTCCAAGAACTGATCCCTCCTGGCCACATGTCCAAAGTATGATGGAGCTTCAAAATCCTTGGCTCCAAAGACAAACTTAATTTCACTCTCTCCAAGACAGACCTATTTGTTCTACTGGTGATCCATGGTATGGTATGTATATTCAGTACTCTTCACCATCACCACAACTCAAAGGCATCAGTTCTTTTTCCATCATCCTTAGTCATTGTCCAGCTCTCTGATGCATAGCATGTAATTGCAAAGGCCATGGCCTGTACCAGGCGCACCTTAGCCTCTAGGTTGATGTCATTATTCCTCAGCACTCTAGAGAGGTCCTTGACAGCAGTCTTTCCCCAGTGCAGTTCATATTTTTATTTCTTGACTGCTGGTGCCAAGAGTGTTGATTGTGGAGCCAAGCAAGCTGAAATTGTTAACAACTTCAGTCTCTTCTCCATCAGTCATGGTGCTGGCTAGTTGGCCCAGTGGTGAGAATCTCTGTCTTCTTGATATTAAGCTTCAATCTGTTAAAAACTATAGTCCTTGACCTTCTTCAGCAAATGCTTTGGGTCCTCCTCCGTTTTCAGCAAGCAAGATTGTATCATCTGTATAACTCAGGTTGTTGATGAGTCTTCCTCCCTTTTTGATGCCACACTTCTTATAAAGTCCATCCTCTCATATGATCTGTTCCTCATAAAGATTGAAAAAACTATGGAGATAGGACACATCTCTGACACAGTCCTTTCCTGGTTTTGAACTGTACAGTGTTGCCTTGCTCTTTTCTGATGATTGCCTTCTGGTCCCAAGTAAATTGTGTTTGCATAAACACAATTAAGTGTTCTGGAATTCCCATTCTTCTGAAGGTTAGCCACAATTTGTTGTTGTCTACACAGTCAAATGCCTGTTTATAGTCAGTGAAGCACAGATAGACACTACCTTGGTACTCTTTGCTTTCAGCCAAAATCCATCTGACATTGGCGATAATGTCTGTAGTGCCACAGCCTCTTCTAAATCCAGCTTAGATTTCTGGTAGTTAGTATCTGTTAACGTATTGTTCCAGTCATTTTTTTAAGTGATATTGCTCAGTAATTTCCACACTGTCAGAAGAATTTAATGAAACAATATATGATCAAGAGGCAATGGTGATAGAGGAAATTCAAGATGCTCTGAAGGAACTGGCAAAAAGCAAGGCCTCAGGAATTGATTGCATATCAACTGACATATTTCAACAAACAGTTGAGGCCCTGGACGTGCTCACCTGGTTGTGCCAAGAAATCTGGAGGTTAACTACCTGACCAACTGCTTGGAAGAGATCCATACTTATTCCTATCTAATATATATATATATGAATAAATAGTGTGTATGGCCATTCACCTCATTATAAAATATTTTTTATTTTGTTTTTATTTTCTATTGAAACTGAGTGTTTGGAAGGTATTGCCTCCTTCCCACCCCAAGATGGCATTACCTTTCTAAAGCTTATTTTACTATATCACTGCCCATTGTTCCCCTTAAGCCTGTCAGTGTCTCTCTCAAAACATAATAGCCCATATAAACTTAGATACCTCCAGGGACCAGGCTTGTGAGAAACAGCTGAGTGAAAGACCAAAGTGTGGTGGGAATTGGCAGCTGGAGAGTGCAGGTACTGCCTAAAGATATTTAAAAGTGTGCTTAACAACAACAATACCCACCACCCAAAATATTCTTATGGTCAAATGACACCTCTGCCAACATATTTCAACTTACCATCAATAACAAGGTTTGTAGAGGCCTTTATAACATGTTTATCCACCACCTCCTTCTCATCACAGACCCTCAGTTTTTTCTTTTTTCTCTGCTGGAAGAATGTAACTTGTCCTTTATACCCAGCCCAGAAGTTACACATCTTCTGTAAAACTAATTTGGCTTCCCAAAACAAATGTCCTCTCTAGCCTATCATATTATATTCACCTTTTATTACTACCATAGTGTGTCTTTTATTACTGCCCATATTTACATAGCTTTATTTCTCTATCTCTGTTGACTCATCTAGGGTGTAGGTCCCTCGTGCCCAATTCTATTTCACTTTGATATTCTTGGTTCTGACAAGCATTATGTATTTAAAAGGAATTTTTTATGTTTTTATTGACTGAGTAAATTAATGAATATTAACTGTACTAAGAATGGCCTTGGGAAAAGTAAAAAAGAATCTATAAACTGTTGATGATAATATGACAGACATATATCCCTATATTATTCAGATTGTGTTGTTGCTGTTAGGTGCCATTGAGTTGAGAACGACTCATAACAACCCTATGAACAAAAGATCTGAACCTAGCCCTGTACTGCACCATCCTCACACTTCTGACACACAAGAGCCTATTACAGCAGTCACCGTGTCATTCCACCGGATTGAGGGTCTTCCTGTCCTTTGCCTATCCTCCACCCTTCTCAACATCATGTCTCTCTCCAAAGAACAGCACCTCCTAGCAATATGTCCAAAGTATGTGAGTTGAAGCCTCATCATTCTTGCCTCCAAAGAGTACTCTGGCTGTACTCTCTCTCTCAGACATATCTGTTTGTTCTCTTGGCCATCCATGTTCAATGCTCTTCTCCAACACCAGAGCTCAAAGGCATCAATTCTTTTTCTGTCATCTTATTCATTGTCCAGTCTCGGATATATAGCTAGTAACTGGAAAGACTAAAGCCTGAATCAGACCTACTTTAGTCTTCAGACTGACATCACTACTCCTCAATAATTTGGAAAGGTCCCTAACTGCAGATTTTCCCAGTGCAGTACATCTCCTTATTTCCTCACTGCTGATACCAAGGGTGTTAATTGTGGATCCAAGCAAAATGAAGCTGTTGACAGTTTCAATCTCCTCCCTATCCATCTTGACACTGCCTATTGGTCCAGTGGTAAGAATATTTGTTTTCTTGATATTGAGATGCAATCAATTTTGAAGGCTACGTTCCTTGATCTTCTGCAACAAGTGCTTCAAGTCCTCCTCTCAGCAAGTAAGGTTGTATCATCTGCATTACGCACATTATTGATGAGTCTCCTTCCAATCTTGATGCCACATTCTTCTTCATAGAGTCCAGCTTCTTGGATAATTTGTTCAGCATATAAATTGGTGTGGAGATAGAATATATCCCTGACGCACTCCCTTCCAAATTCCAAGCCATGCAGTGCTCCCCTGCTTCATTCACACAACAGCCTCCTGATCCAGGTATAGGTTCCGTGTAAGCACGATCAAGTGCTCTGAGATTTCCATTCTTAATGTCAGCCACAACTTGTTACAGATCCACACAATCAAATGCCAGTTTAAAAGTTGGTTGGTTGGGCCTGAGGGCCACAGGCTATTGTGTTTGGAGAGAACATTTTTCTAAGTGGTGCAGCACTTGTCTGTCTGTTTGCTGTACTGTGATTACTTGAGGTTGCTGAAATATTTGCCATTGGTGTGTCAAATTACAAAGGGTTTCCCATCCAGGACAGGTTTTGGTGGAGCTCCCTGATTAAGATAGACAAGGAAGCAGGATGGGCCATCTACTTCCTAAATAAAAGGCTTTTGAAAACCTTATGAACACCAAACAAAGAGGATAGTTATACTAGTATAGTGGTAGAACACAGATTAGAAGTCAGTGGAAATGAGGAAAATCAATAACAGACATCATTTAACAATTGGTATGTTCATAATTTGAATGTTGGAAAACTGCATTATTGTTAAAAATGAAACGGAATGCATGAATATCAACATACTAGGCATTAGTGAGAAGCGATGGACGAGCTATGGCCACTTTGAGTCAGATAATCATATATGATACAGTATGCAGGGAATGAAAAATAGAAGAACAGTGTTGCACTCATAGTCAAAAAGTCAATTTTAATTCTATCATAAAATACAATGTTGGAGTGATAGTATAATATCTATACACATACAGAGAAGACCTGTTAACATGACTGTAATTCATGTATATACTCCTACATCTAGTGCCAAAAAGGAAGAAATTGAGAATTTTTACCAAATTTTGCAATCTGAAATTGACCGAACATGCAGTCAGGATGTGTTAATGATAATTGGGAACTGGAATGCAAAAGTAGGAAACAGTGAAGAAGGAACAGTAGTTGGAAAATATGGGCTTGGTGATAGAAATGAGGCTGGAAATAGAATAGTTGAATTTTGTATTTACAGTTATTTATTCATTGCAAATATGTTTTCTAAAAAAGACATAAAAGATGATTTACATGTGGATGTCTCCTGATAGGCTGCACAGGAATCAGATTGACAACATTTGTGGAAGAAATTTTTGGAGAAGTTCAGTATCAGCAGTCAAAACTAGGCTGGGTCAGACTGTGGGTCAAATCATCAATTACTCATATACAAGTTCAAATTGAGGCTGAAGAAAATGAAAATAAGTCTACAGGAACCAAGATAAGATCTTGAATCAATTCCATCTGAATTTCATGATTATCTTAAGAGTAAGTTTGAGGCATTGAACACTCGTGATAAAACACCAGATGAGTTGCAAGATGATACCAAGGATATCATCCATAAAGAAGGCAAAAGGTGAAGTCTGTGGGGGAGAGAATAGTCTAAAAGTATTATATTTTAGGGCATTATTTTTATCGTAGGAGTACGCAATGAGGGTTGCAGAGTGGATTATATTTGGGGGTGGGGGGTGGGGTTCGGGGAGGTGCGGGGGAATTGTGTACCAGTGAGGGAGTTTTTCAAGGAGAGGAGCAAATGGGGCGGGGGAGGTGGATGTGCAGGGAGAAGAGTGCAACAATGAATTAATGGAATTCCAAAATCTCTGTAGATGTTCATGGAAATGAAAAATAAACAAACTAAATTAAAAAAAATTTAAAAAAAAAAAGAAGAAGGCAAAAGGTCATTACAAAAACAGAGGAGAAAGGAAAAACCAAAATGGATGAGAGAAGAGACTCTAAAGATTGCATTGGAACATTCAGAAGCCACATCTAAAGGAAAACATGTTGAAGTGAGAGAGCTGAACAGACGATTTCAAAGGGCCGATCAGTAGGACAATGCAAAATATTATAATGGAGAACCGGAATTGGAGAATAAAAAGGGAAGCACTTGCTCTGCATTTCTCAAGCTGAAAGAACTGAAAAACAAATTTAAGCCTCATGTTGCAATGTTGAAATATGCTATGGGAAACTTATTCAATGACTCAGCATCAAAAGAAGATGGAGGGAATACACAGAGTCACTGAACCAGAAAGAATAGATTGACACTGAAAAATTTCAGAAAGAACCATATGAACGGGAGCCAATGGTAATGAAAGAGAAAGTGAAAGCTGCATTGAAGGCATTGGCAAAAAATAAGGCCCCAGCAATCGATGGGATACCCATTGATTTGTTTCAATTAACAGATGCAGCCTTGGATGCACTCACCACTCTATGCCAGGAAATTTGGAGGTTGGATGGATGGCCATTGGGTTGAAACAGGTCCACATTTGTTCCCTTTCCCGAGAAGGGTGATCCAACTGAGTGTGAAAATTTTTGAACAGTATCATTGATATTACACGAAAGCAAAATATTGCTGAAGATCACTCAAAAACGTCTGGAGCAGTACTTAAATAGGGAATTAACCAGAAGTTCAAATGGGATTTAGAAGAGGCTGTAACACCAGGGATATCATTGCTGATGTCAGATGGATCCTGGCTGAAAGTAAGGAATACTAGAAGAATGTCTGCGCTTTGTTGACTACGCAGAGGTGTTTGTGTGGATCATAACTATTCAGATTACTACCAAATAATTTTATCAAGCTGAAGGTAACTGAATTGACTATTTTTTACATTTACTTGATTTTAATGTTACCAAAATGGAAGTGACATGATAGATTTTTAAAAGATTGAAACTGTCAAGGACTTCGTTTTACTTGAATCTACAGTCAACACACTGGATACCACAAGTCAGGAGATTTAGGATACCTTTTGCATTGCAAAAGTCTACAATGGGACATCTTCAAATTACTTAAGAGCAATGATTAGTTTTGGGACTAAATTGTACCTGATTCAGGCTATGGTCTTTAAAATCACTTGCTATGCATCTGAGAGCTAGGCAGTGAATGAATAAAGATGACAAAAGGAGAATCGATGCCTTTGAGCTGTGGTGTTGAGAAGAGTATTGAATATACCATGGACTGCCAAAAGAAAAAAACAGCTATGTCTTGGAAAAAGTACGGTCAGAGTGCTCTTTGAAGACAAAGATCGTAAAGCTTCATCTCACATACTCTGGGCATGTTGTTAGAAGCATCTGTTTCTTGGAGAGGGACCTCATGCCTGGAAGAGTGGATTTTAAATGAAAGAAAAACCCTCAACCAAGTGGATTGACAAAATGGCTGCTGCAGTGGGTCCTAGTATATCTGAAATAAAAGATAGAATAGAGTTTACATCATTTGTTCAAAGCATTGCTATGAGTCATACTCAACAGCACTTATAGCAACAACAAAATGGAAGTAAAGCATGTGTATACCATAAAGAAGAACATTCAGTTTTGATAAGCCAGAGTAGTAACATTAATTCTTCTATGTGTATTTTTGGTTTCCAGAGTTATAGTATATACATTACTATTTCTTTCTTTTATTTAATGAACTGAAACTGAGGAGGACCTCATGCACTTGCTGCAGAGAGGGTCAAGGAATGCAGCCTTCAGTACGTACTGAGGCTCAATGTCAAGAAGACAAAGATTCTCACCACTGGACCAATCAGTAGCATCAGGATGGATGGCGAAGAGATTGAGATTGTTCACAGCTCCAGTTTGCTCGGCTCCACGGTCAACACTCTTGGCACCAGCAGCCAGGAAATGAAAAAACGTATTGCCATGGGAAAGTCTGCTATTAGGGACCTCTCTAAAGGACTCAAGAACAACAGTGTCTCTCTGGAGACTAAGGTGTGCCTGATACAGGCCATGGTCTTTGCAATCACTTGTTTTGCATCAGAGAGTTGGACAGTGACTAGGGAGGATAGAAGGAGAATTGACACCTTTGAGCTGTGGTGCTGGAGAAGAGTATTGAATGTTCCATGGACTGCCAAGAAAACAAGCAGATTCATCCTAGAGAGGGTTAAACCAGGCTACTCCTTGGAGGCAAGGATTCTGGGGCTTCGTCTGACATACTTTGGACATGTTGTAAGGAGAGACAGGTCCTTGGAGAGGGACATCATGCTTGGTAGGGTAGAGGGACAGCGCAGGAGGGGAAGACCCTCTATGAGGTGGATTGATTCAGTGACTGGGGTAATCGGGATGGGTGTGTCAGAGGCAATGCGATTGGCACAGGATAGAGCAAGGTTTAGGGCTGTTGTACATAGGGTCGCTATGAGTCGCAAACGACTCGACGACACATAACAACAACAATAGGAACTAACATAGAATATACCAAATATTAATCTAGAGAAATTAGAAGTTGTCACAAAATGGAATAGAATGGATAGAATTCAATATCTAGACATCAGTCAGCTTAAATCAACTGGTGGTATTGGCCATTTTGAATTGGACAGTCGTAGTCTCCTCTGCTGGGAAAGACAAAGAGGAATGACATTGTCAGATCATGTCAGGATCTATCCTGGACAGTACTCTGTTGTCAGTGATAGGATATTATCTATATACATACAAGAAAAGCTTGTGAACACAGTTACTAGTAAAATTTATACACCAAGCACTAGAGCCAAAGACAGAGAATTTGAAGATTTCTACATACACTTTATTACCAGAGAGCAAACAAAAGTACCTTGGAAGAAGTGCGCAGGACTTTTCACCTCATGTCTTTGGCCATGTTAATAGGAGGAGTCAGTCCCTGGAGAAAGACATCAATCATACCTGATAGAGAGTCAGTTAAAATGAGGAAGACTTTTTTTTATTTTTTTATTAAATTATTATTAAATTTTAAAAGTTTTAATGAACATTTACAGAGATTTGAGGTTTTCATTCATTCATTGTTGCAGTTTTCTCTACATTCCTCCCCAGTTCGTTCTTCCCCCCCCCAATGTCTGTTTTAATTGTCCAATTGCCACAGTGCTTGTCAAAGCCAGTTCTGATTAATCTCCTTTGTCATTGTGTCCTTTGCCATTCCCTATCACTCCTCCCTGAGAGAGACTTCACCGTGATTCATAAGGAAAAGGGGATGGCGTATTCTCTTAACTACTTTCTGCTGAAAAGGGACGCTGTTCAGGGTGAAAATCTTCTCTCACTACTATAAAGGGCCCCTTTGGCAGTAGGGAACACATAGACTATTATGGAGATTGATTTTGGAATTTAGATGCACTGTTATCAATTGTGCTTAGCCGTACATGTTCATATCCTTGAAGATGTATCGTGGAAGTGTTGCAGCCTAGAAGACACAAATTTAATTAACAAGTTAAAAGTACATGAGTCAAAAATTTAAAAAGCAATAATATTCCAAGTAGAGGTTCTAATAGTGGCACAAATCAAGTTACAAAGGGGAGGTGGTTCTTACAATAAAAGGTCTATTGACTAGCACTTTGTCTATTATAGTGTAGAGGTTAGGAACCACAAGATGTAGAGGCTCAGCTATGTCATTTATTGTTCTTAAGTCCTGGAGCAAATTCCATCTACCACTAGGTTGTTTTACAACTCGGAAGTTCGCATGTAAGGCAGAGGTGAAGTAAGGAACTGCTTGTGAGGTTTTCCGTCCATTCCAACAACTAAGAAATAGTGAGAAGTGTTGGGACCTCAAAAGGCTTTTAGGACCAATTAGTAGGCTCTGTGTCCAGGAGAAAATGAATATACTTACCAGTAATGTTAATGCTCACCCACAGCTCTTTTGGGAGGGTCTAAATCATTGAAGCGTCCTCCTTTGTTTCCAGCTGGGAGCTGGGGCCTGCCAGTCCTGTCTGCCACGAGGACCTGATGTGGGCCACCTTGGCCAAGTGTCCTTCAAAGCCACACTTAAAGCAAGTGAGTGGGAGCTTCCTCTCTACTCCCTTGCCTATCTGTGGCTCTGAGGAAGACTTTTTAAATAAGATGTACTGGCATCCTAGCTGTAAACAGTGGGTTCAACATAGCAAATATTATGAGGATGGTGCCAGACTGAGCAATATTTTATTTTGTTTTACATACAGTAGTTTTGAGTCTTAGGTGACTAGAAGATACCTAATACCATGCTTGTTTATGTGCTATCAAGTCAGAACAAACCCATAGCTGCCCCACTGGTGGATTTTCCAGAGCTTTAAATTACACAGGAGAAGATGGCCCATCCTTTTCCCATGGAACAACTGGTGGATTTGAACTGTGTGTCTTTGGGTTGACAGTGCAGCTCCTTACCACCATCAAAGCACCCTAATAACACTATATACATTCCATATTGCTCTCAAAACAAATTTTATGTCATTTGCTTGGAGCTGTTTCTTGATCTTGGAATATATAGTATTGTGGTTGTTGTCAAGTTAATATTTTATACTATGTCCTCTGCCCAAGCAGATTAGGAGACTTACTGGCAGATGTGTGAAGTCCAAATATTTTATCTCAGTATTTAAAGCTTGCCATATCAGCCATAGTCTTTCTGGGTTAATTTCTTACTGTTCCCCCCATTATATACTATTGATTTTCCCATTTCAAAACTTTAATTGATTACAGCTCCTACTAGACTCTCTGAACATCTTAAGTAATTTCTCCTGCCTTTGAATATCCACCATACTTTGTTTGTTGTGAACATATTATTACCCAAATAACACTTTGCAGCTCACCCAATTACTGTTTTAACTTTCACATCACAGAGTGATTTGTGAACTTTTCATAAAGGAGGAAAACAAGACTTGAGGAAGTAAAAGTGACTTATCCAAGTTTTACATATAGATAGTGAAGCTGAGTTTCAGATACACACTCCCTGAAACAGAAGATGTAAACTTTGTTTATTTTACTGATACAGAATTTAGGAGGCTTTCTTGTTTTTCTGAATCTCACAAGTTGTCCACTTTGATAAGGTGCATTCTTACCACATTTCTGTTACTTTATTAGTAGAATATTTCTTTTTCTTATCCAGCATGTGTCTGCCCTACATACCTTCTGATTTTCATATGTTTTACTGTATTACCTTTCATGATGCCTAAAATCTCCATTGCTTTGTAAGTTTGAGTGTGTCTGTCTCTCCCTCCATTCAGTCTGTTAGTTGCTTCAAGGCAATGACAGGGGTCTTTATCCTCTAAAACCTGAGTTCATTTATATATTAAATACAGTACAATTGTTTTCTTCATAAGAAGTATGTGTCCCCCTCTTTAATCTTGTTTCCTAGTCTTGCTTTTAAAAATAGATATTAAGCATGCTTGATATATTATAGATTATAAAACTAGAACTTTTTTTTTTCTTTTTGGACAATGAGAACTGCTGTTACATCCATTTTCATGTTGTCTTTAGAGGCTCAAAGCTAAATACGTCATTCAGTCATAATAATGGAATATATGCTTGCTTGAATTTTCCTTTTCTGGGGGTGGGGCGGGAGTGTTGGGCAGGGAGAAAAGTACAGTGAATGACTGGAGACCCTAAGTCTTTGTAAACTTTCATTAAAATGAATAAAATTTTTTGAAAAAATTCCTTTTCTTCACTTTGCTAGTGACTTCTTGAGGTTCAATTTCCTCCTTGGCCTGGATTTTTTTTAATTTATATTGTGCCATTTTATTGCATGTTTTCTCCAAAGGCTGACTAACATTCTTTGAAGTTGAAAACCAGTTGCTGGCGAGCTCTGGTGGCCTAGTGGCAAGAAGCTGCACTGCAATCCCAGAGGTGTGCGGTTCAAATCCACCAGATGCTTTGCTGGAGAAGGAGGAACCATCTCCTCCTGTACCAGTCAACTCTGATTTGACAGTACACACACAAACAAATAATTAAAATAAAATAAAAAAACCAGTTGCCATTGAGCCCACTTCAATTCATATTAATGCCATGTGTAGTAGAGGAGAACTGTGTTCTATAGAGCTTTCGTTTTCTTTTTCTTTTTTTAAATTTTATAATAGTTTATTTACAGAGTTCGTGTATGTTGTTACTCATCTATAGAGCTTTCTTTCTACTTTGTCACACATGGTGTCACCATGAGTCAGTGGACTTTAAGATGTTTGGTTCAAAGATTAAGGAAGATGTAAAAGTGAATGCACAAGCTCTGATGTAACCAGCTATACCTTTGACAGTAAACATAAATATTTTAAAAAGTGAAACACTAGCAGTCAGAGGATCCAGAGACAGATAGCATTTGGGAAAATCTGCTGTCACGGATCTCATCAGAGCCCTAAAGATCTATGATGTCAGTCTAAAGACTAATGTGCTCCTGATTCAGACCACAGTCTTTCCAGTCACTGCTGTGCATCTGAGAGCTGGATAATAAATAAGGCTCACAGAAGAAGAATTGATGCATTTGAGTTTTGTTTTAGAGAAGAGTGATAAATATCCCATGGACTGCCAAAAGAGCATATATGTATAGGACAAAAATGCAACCAGAAGGTTCCTTGGAAGCAAAGTTGATGCAGCTTCACCTAACATATTTTAGACATGTTGTTGTTGTTATGTACCGTCAAGTCGTTTGCTACTCATAGCGACCCTATGCACAACAGCCCTAAACCCTGCTCTATCCTGCGCCAACCGCACTGCCTCTGACACACCCATCCCG
>NW_006400257.1:392271-393060 GCF_000299155.1 Elephantulus edwardii | reverse complement strand
AATACTTCAGCTTTTTCAGTAGGGTTTAATGTACACCATGGAGGCCTAGCTCGTTTTATTCTTTAACCAGTCCAAAGCTTTATACAAAGGCACATTAGAATTATTATCTAGATGACGTACAAGCATAGCAAAGGGTGTGTTATCTGATTCATTTACAGAAATATTTCTTAATATATTTTCAATGAAGTATTTAATGCTCTGAATTCTTTCAACTAGATTTAGTTGCCCCCCATTTCCAGGAACATCTAGCCTTTCTTCTAAGTAATGATTACTCGCAGTGCTCTCTGACTTTCCAGGACTTTCTGGAATTGCAGGAACACTTGAGGAAGAAAAGCAAAACAGAGAAAGTAACTAAACATAATAGACTCCATTCCCCAGAACACTTTATAATCCTAACTCAGCCCTAGAGTTTGAGTGAGACATCTCCACAAATACCTGGGCTTCAGCTCAACCTTTGCCTTCATCATGCTGGAGGACCCTGGCAGCCTGTAGTCACGCATCGTTTGTCACACTGATGCCGTAGACCGTGCAGCTAGCAAAGCAAGTGTGGCATTTCTTCTTTGGAATGGGAACAAATACAGATCTCTTCCAGTCAGTTGGCCAAGTGGTTGTTCTCCAGATTTCTTGGCACAGCTTGGTGAGCACATCTAGGGCATCATCTGTTATCTAAAATACTTCAGTTGGTATACCATCTATTCCGTGGGCCTTATTTTTTGCTATTTCCTTCAAAGCCAAAGCAGCTTGAACTTCTTCCTTCATCACCATAGGCTCTTGCTCATATGTTATTTC
>NW_006400257.1:385551-391258 GCF_000299155.1 Elephantulus edwardii | reverse complement strand
GGCAACCCCATTTTTCCTTGTCTTTTCATCTCCAGAGTAATATATCATATGGTCATCTGACTCAAAATGCCCCATGCCAGTCAATCTCATCTCTCTAATGCCTAATATGTCAATATTTATGCGTTCCGTTTCTATCTTAACAATTTCTAATTTTCCCACATTCATGGTTCTCACATTCCATGTTCCAGTCACTAGGGTCTGCTTACAACTGTTCCTCCTCCTTTGTATTTCCATACATATGGAAATACAAAGGAGGAGACATATTGTTAGGAGAGGCTATTCTTTGGAAACGAACATATGCTTGGAAATGTGGATGGTCATTGAAGAAGAAGACGACCCTCAATAAAATGGATTGATGCGATGCCTGTGGCAGTGAACTCATGTTTCAGAGATGAAGAGACTTTTCACAGAAAAGGACAGAGTTCAGATCTGTTTTTAATGGAATCATTGCTATGAGTCGTCTTCTACTCAAAGGCACTTAGCAACCGTGTATGCATGTGTCTTGCTTTGTATTCTAGTGGTAAGGAGCTGTGCTACCAACCCACAGACACATGGTTCAAATTCACAAACTGCTCCATGGGAGAAAAATGGGCAATCCCCTCAGTGAGATTTGTTGCTTTTGAAAAGCAACTATGCCTCAGTTCCAACTCTATGATACATAACAACAATATATGCATATATCTTGCTTTACATTCTCTATATATTCTCTATTGAATCATTCCTAAATAAAAATTTACATGGAAAAAGCCAAATAAGAATAGTATTATTTTTAAATGTTTCAGTCAAAATTAATCACTTGCTTAAATTCTTAAGTATAATCACAAAAGTAGAGAAAGCAAAGTCCTGTTGTTACTACAGCCTGCCTCAGCCAACAGATAGATTACGCCTGGCAGCAGCACTTCAAAAAAGCAGGAGCATACTGCATTGCAAAGATGAGGGAGAGAATTGTTTAAAAGGGATATATGATTAGGTGTTATTGTCATGACAGAAGTCTAGAATGAAGGCTGCATAGTGGAGTGGACTTGGGGGGAGGGATTGTATAACAATGAAAGAATTTTTCTTTTACATTTCAAAGAGAAGAACAAATTGGGGTGGGGGGGAGTGGGCAGGTAGAAAAGGGCAACAATGAATGAATGGAAATCCAAAATCTCTGTAAATTTTCATTAAAATTAATAATAATAATAATAATTTTAAAAAGGGAGTGGAAGGGCAACAGAGGCTTTTTTCCTGAAGTGCATTTCTTTTTGACTTTTGTATCATGTATGTGTATCAACTATTTTTAAAAAATAATAAAAGAAGACCACAACTATTTTCAGTAGAAATGTAAACCATTTCTCTTCCTACTAGAGCATGGATTCCTTGACCAAGATGTGTACTAAATTCCTATCTGTATTTCTGAACCTAACATAGTAGTTTACACATTTTTAAGCCCACAACTAGTTATGTGCAGATGTGATTAAAAAGAAGAGTTAACAACATTACTAGGAATTACTGACTGAATATGGATAACTGATACCCTTTTACCTCTTTTCATAATGGGGCTGAGAATCAGCATTCTGACTCTCTGAAATATAATCAGTTTTGCTGAAGTCCATTAAAAGAACTTAAAAACAAGTTAGAAATTTCCTAGTCATTTGTCCAAAATATGAGATTTGCATTTCTTTATATGTTACAATGTGAATTTTTCCGAATATGACTTCCCAACTCTTTTCCTTTTTTTTCTTAATAGATATTTGTAGAATTTGATGGCTGTAACTGGAAGCAACACTCATGGGTTAAAGTTCATGCGGAAGAAGTTATTGTGCTTCTACTAGAAGGGTCACTTGTATGGGCACCCCGGAAAGATCCAGTCCTTCTCCAGGGCACTCGAGTCTCAATTGCACAGTGGCCAGCCCTGGTGAGTGTCTCTTACTGGCTAGAAACAGATTTATACTTTACTCCTTTGTTACACCTGAGGTATATTTCAGTAGCTAAACTGTTTTGTCCTCAGTAAGCAGAAATTAGGAGACATCTGTTCTCTAGTATCCTCTGAAATTTTTTATATTAACTATATAATATTTTATGCTTTTTTTTCTCTAAAGCGTTTTTTTACCTTTAGTCCTTTTTTTGGTTGCAAGATTTTGAAACAATGTTTATAATCTGGATTTTTGTTTTAAAGATTAAGCTGTTTTATGAAGTGAAACAAAATAGTGCTATAAAATTTAATTCTTAGGATGTCCATTTATTTCTAATTATCCTTTTAGCACAGTATAGGCAGAAGTGCTATCCTTTTTAAAAAAAATCTGATATTCTTCTGGCTAGTAAAATAAATAATATTCATGGCAAATTTTTTTTACCTATTGGTTCAACCTATTATACTAAACTGTTCATGTGGTTTTTTTCCCTAATTTTTTATAGCAGTTTACTTATAAAGTTTGTATACATTGTTTTTCACACTACCCTTCATTCACATTGTGTTTCATACAGTCATTCCCATTCATTATATTTTATAAAATTAATCACTACTGATCTGTGTCCACCATTGTCTTTCCAGATCACCATCGGGTCTTTCCAGATCACCATCGGATCTTTCCCATTTCATTTATCCTACCCCCTACCAAATATTTTATGTCTTAAGGTCATTTTTTTAATTGAACTTTTATTATTTTTTGTGTGTATACCATCAAATTGGATCTGACAGGTACAGGAGGAGATTGTCCCACCTTTTCTAGCAGGGCATCTTGTGGACTCGAACCTAATTGAACTTTTAGAGAAGCTTTTATAAAATTTATTTGGAGCCTGTAGGTGATTTTAGTAGCCATATATGTAAGAGTCAAGTGTATTTACTTGTGCAGATTATGTAAACATAACATGGTTATTTTAATGTGATTGTTTTAGAAGTTCAACAAAGAATTGAGATCTCTAGAGATGATACTGGAAGCAGGAGTGGCATCCACTTCCTAAACAACATGCCTTTGGAAACTCTAGGAACTCGATAGTTATCAGGCCTTTTTTTCATAGGGTCACTGAGTCGTGCTCAACTTGAAGGCAATCAGCAACAACAGAGATGATAAAGCTATAACTATTCTGGATTATAAGTAACTATAATTTAGCCACTGTAAGCCTGGCAAGAAGATTAATCAGATCCCTAAGGAGAATAAAAACTTTCTTATTTCATTGACCTTTTTAGCCATAAATATAAGTTTTTCATTGATTTCTGTTCAAGTTTGATTCTTCTGAGTATTTGAGGACAGATGCCAGATTGACAATGTTTCCAACCTTTTAAGCATCACCTTTTAAGTTTACTAGGATCAAAGATAATAAAAATCTAAAATACTAAAAATACTAAAGTATTTCCTCCAAAGTTAAAGATTCCATTGAATTGAAATTTATTTCCTTTACTGAGTTCTAATCATTTCTTCTCATTGTACTTTTACAGACTTTCACTCCCCTAGTAGATAAACTGGGTTTAGGTTCTGTGGTTCCTGTTGAATACCTTTTGGATCGAGAGCTTCGTTTCCTGTCAGATGCTAATGGGTTGCATCTGTTCCAGGTATTTAAAAGAACTGTTGTCCAGAGTTTGTTATTTCTCTCCTTGACACTGTCTTTATGATACAGAGTATATCTTTTAGCATTGAAACATTTCTTTCTTCTAGTAATTTCCATGTGTTTTTTAAAGTTTCTGTATTCTTTTGATTAGAAGTGCAATACTCTACAAATTACATCATCAGAGCTCCACTGTATTTTTTTTAAAAAAATATGTTTAGTGGTGGAGACTTCTTTTTACTTTTTTAGGGTGCATTTCACCCGAAAACCACCCAGAAATTAAGACCACAATTCTAAGGTGGTCTTAGAAAAGCTAACTTCTTTGAGGTGGCTCTATGGCTGCTTCTGTAACTTGAATCTGCAGGGCCTACTCTTATGTCAATGGCAGGATAGGCCGAAAGATTGGCCAGGTTACAAGGAGCATGAAAAATTTAAGAATTTAGATGTGGTTTTGGTTACAAAGATAGGGATAAGTTGTTTAAACGAAACAGCATTCGAGTTAAAGTTTCAGAGTTAAGGAAAGGTAGAAAGTTGAGATTATTTTATTAAGGAAGTATTTATTTCTAACTTGGAAGAGTTGCTTTCTGGCAGTTAAAATAAAAATTGGTAGATTTGTTGGAGTTCTGTGTTCCATGAGATATTGAGTTCTCGTTAAATGTATCTTGTTCCCTCTCATAGAGGAAACTTTGCTTTAAATATCCGTATATTCCTAATGTTTGTCTGTAATAGGCACTCATAATGTAGAAAATAGCAAAATAAAAAAACAGATTTATATGGAATAAAGTGTTTTCTTGTCAAAGGAGTGTGGAAGACACTGGCCAACACAGATTTCTTTATTTGTGCAAATTTCTTTATTTGTGCTATTATTGTATGCACAGCTGTGATATGTAATGTTAACTATGCCTAAATTATTCTAGTATCCTTCAGTTTTTGGTTTTGTTGTTTGTGTGTGTTTTTGAGTTTTTGGTTTTTCAGAACACCTTATGAGCCTAGGATTCTAAAGAATGTTCTTTAGCAGATCCTGATATGAAGCCCCTCAAGGATGTGATTTTTCTCATCTGGCTAGATAGTGTTGCTAATAATTTTAATATGAAGTTGTTTTCTTCCTTTATCTTTATCAGATGGGAACAGATAGCCAAAACCAGATTCTTTTGGAACATGCAGCACTAAGAGAAACAGTTAATGCTTTAATCAGTGATCAAAAACTACAAGAGATATTCAGCCGAGGTAAGAGGAAATAATAGTCTTTTGTTCTTGAACTCGGAATCAAGTGTGTGATAAATGTTGAAGTTAATAGAATGGAACACTGTAAACATTAGTATACATTTATCTCCTTTTTTTTATTCATTGTTATCCCCCCATCCTAGTCCACCTCACGATGCACCGCTTGTTCCAGATTGTTGTCATACATCTTCTTTTTTGTGAGTAGAGGAAGTATTTCCAGTAAATTGGAATTCTAAACAGAATAGAAAAATATAGAACAGACTAGAATAATGAGATTTCACTCAGATTGTTTCCTCTTCATGTTATATTGCATAATATATATTTTTTGCTGTGGTTTAAAAAAAATTTCATTTCTATACTATTTATTAAGCATGTGTGAGGACATGTTAAAGCACTAGGTATATAGTCAAGAGCCAGTATATTTCTGTCTGAATTGAATTTATGGTCTAGAATTTTCTCAACTATCTAATTAGATTGTTAATGCAAATAAGTAACAACTTGGAATGCAGAATACTCAAAGGAACACATCCACAGACTCATTCATATTAGCATATTATTTTTAAGAATGAAAACAACTTATTAGCTTTTTTCCATTTCTGAAACAAATTTTATGCAATTCTTCACCAAGAGTTGATTGGGTTTTTTTTTCTCTTCATACGATATATCCACTTCCTTTACTTTCTGGGCTTCATTATAATTATAGTTTTCAGTAAACCAGAGTGTAGAAAATGGTATTTTTGGTAAAAAAAAAGGTAAATAAATGAAGGTAGGGAAACTGATCTTTTCATCTATTTGGGGAAGGTGGGTAGCAGGAAAGAAATTAGAGTTACTAATAAATGCAGGAAGGATATAGAAGAATGATGCCTGTGAGGAAAATTTTGTATTGGAGAAGAAAAAATAGAGTAGTTGCAATGATGGATGTAAATATGAGTATATAGAGTAACATTAGGAAAGCTTA
>NW_006400257.1:381135-385357 GCF_000299155.1 Elephantulus edwardii | reverse complement strand
TAAATAATAATAATTTAAAATTGGGAAGGGTGTACGCCAAGGATGTATTCTCTCTCCATACCTTTTCAATCCGTATGCAGAACAGATCATCCAGGACACTGGGATGTACAAGGAGGAATGTGACATCACAATTAGAGGAAGATACAACAACCTGCATTATACAGATGATTCAACCCTGCTTGCTAAAACTGAGGAGGACCTGAAGCACTTGCTGCATAAGGACTGCAGCCTTCAATATGCGTTGAAGCTCAATATCAAGAAAACAAAGATTCTCACCACTGGGCCGATTGGCAGCATTATGATGGGTGGTGAAGATACTGAGATTGTTAATAGCTTTAGTTTGCATGGCTCCACAGTCAACATGCTTGGTACCAGCAGCCGGGAAATCAAGGGACTAATTCCATTAGGAAAGTCGGCTGTCGGGGACCTCCCCAGAGTACTAAAGAGCAACAATGTGAGTCTGGAGACTAAGATGCGCTTGATCCAAGCCATATTCTTCGTAATTGCTTGCTGTGCATCAGAGAACTGGACAATGGCTAGGAATGATAGAATTGATGCCTTTGAGCTGTGGTGCTGGAGAAGAGTTTTGAATATATCATAGACTGCCAGGAAAACAAACAGATTCGTTCTAGAGAGGGTGAAGCCAGACTGCTTCTTGGAGGCAAGGATTCTGAGGCTTCATCTGATATACTTTGGGCATGTTGCAAGGATGGACCAGTCCTTGGAGACGGACATCATGCTTGGAAGGTGGAAGGACAGAGAAAGAGAGGGAGACCATCAATGAGATGGATAGATACAGTGACTAGGGTAATGTGGATAGGTGTGTCGGAGACAGTAAAGTTGGCGCAGGATAGAGCAGGTTTCAGGGCTGTTGTATATAAGGTTGCTATGAGTCACAAGTGACTTGACAGCACATAACAATAAATAATATATAATATAATAAAAGCATAAATAATAAAAGAGAATGAAGTAAGTAATGATTTAGCATTACATGATAGGAAGGAAAGAAGGAACTATCCTTGGAGGGCCAGCTTAAATTGTAAGATAACAGAACCTACTGATTAAGTTGTGTCTCTGAAGTACTGTGTTTCTAGGAAGATACTGGCAGTATTTGTTCAAGCTATTATTAGTGCAGAGACTAGAACCCCATAAATTAGACGCTCCTGCCAACTGTTACCCGAGACTGGACCTACACAGTGAAAGAAGCCAGCCCGCCCACTCGTTGCAGAATATCAAAGACTACAGCCTTCCATATGGATTGCATCTCAACATCAAGAAAACAAAAATCTTCACCACTAGACCAATACGCATCATGGTAGATCGAGTAAATTGCTGAAAATCAGTACTGTCAGTTTAAATACCTAGGTGAACCTGATCCAAGCTATGATCTTTTTAATTACTTGCTGTTCATGTGAAAGTTGGATAATGAAGAAGGATGACAGAAGAATAATCCATGGCTTTGAATTGTTGGATAGAGTACTGAATATCCCATGGAATATCAAAAGAACAAACAGATATGTCTTGGAGCAGGTGGTGCTCCTTGGAGGCAAGGATGGTGAAGCTTGAGGAGGGGGCTCGTCCTTGGGAAAGGACATCATGCTTAGAAAGGTAAAGAGTCTGCTTAAGAATGGAAGCCCCTCAACAAGATGGATTGACATAGTGCCTGTAACAATGGGCTCAAGTGTATCAGGGATGGTGAGAATGGCACAGGATAGGGCAGGGTTCAGACCCATTGTTCATAGGTTGCTGTAAGTTGTAGTTGATTCAGTGACACATAACAACACCCAGCAGCCTCGTGGCATAGTATATTTGTCACATGCTGGACTGCCAACAAAAAGGTCAGCAGTTGGAATCCACCAACTCCTTTGTGGGAGAAAGAGAGACCATCTTCTTCCATAAAGGTTTATAACCTCAGAAATCCAGTGGAGGGTCACTGCTATGAGATAGGATGGGCTTGGCAGCAATGGTAGGACCCACTATTACTGAAAGCTAAATAGCAGAATTCACATAGTTATATTTCCTTCCTCTGGTCACTTAACATAACAATTTAGTGGTCTCTCAGTATTTTCATACACACATCAAGTATATTTCCATACTACATTTAGTTTTTCATTTCTGAGTTTTCTTTCTCTTCCTGTATTCCTTCCTGAATTGGAAGATTGAGACAGGATGGAATTAGAGAGCTGGAAAAGTCTAAGGACTCTTTAAAGGCCACTGACAAAACTGGGTGTTTTTTTTGTTTTGTTTTTAATTTGCTAAGTTTGAAAAATCTAGACTTGATAATTTATTCAACTCTGTACAGGGAGACTGAAAATACCAAGTATTTATACAATGTAGTTTTCTTTTTGCTTCTGGAAGCAATTATGAAATATGTTGTTCAGTGCAGTCAGGTCAGCTGTGATCCATAGGAACCCTGTTTGCAAAGCCTTGTCTGAACCTGCACTACCTTCACAGTCTGCCACCTGTTGCAATCCTTCTGTTAATTCACCTTGTTAAAGGTTGTAAAAAGGGCAGGGGCTGCATAGGGAAGGCCGTATCTGACCTTTACAAAAGGGAACTGTCTCTATCAACAATAACAGCAACACAAAACCAGTTCCCATGAGATCAGACATGTCCCCTTCGTTCCTCTACCTATTTCTTTTCATCCCAGTGCCAATCTTACTACTTTACTGGGTCAAAAATCCATTGCAATAGCTCACAAACCATACAGAATCATAAAGTCAGAAGGTTAATTCAATTTAGTTGCAGAATACAATCACTCAGTCAAGACAACTCCCAAAATATGTTCAGACACCTCACAGCTGTAGGCTCTTCTTGTTGTTGTATACCATAGAGTCAGAACCGACGCATAGCTGACCCTCCAGTAGGTTTTCTGAAGCAGTTTATCACACAGAAGCAGCTGGAGGCCTTGAGCCACCTATGTTTGCAATTGCAGTGCTCCTTCTTGCCACTAGGTCACCTTAGTCCTGCCAGTTAGGGCACTCCCCCCTGACCTCCCAAGTCCTCCAATAATTTGGGTAAAATGCTTAGCTCAGAGTTCACGGCAGAGCAATCCTCTCAGGTCTCTGGTTCTCTGCTGCAGGCTGTTAGGGTACTGCTTGCCGTAGACCCGGCCCCTAGGACACACCGTGTTCTCCAACTCTGTTGTTGGATCCACTCAATTTCATGCTGAGGCTAGCCAGTCCCCTTGTGGATAGGTTAACACACCCTATTTGCATATCCTGCCCATCCACATGTCAAAGTTAATGGCTAAAAAGGCTGTTTTAAACAATAAACCATTAACACCGTAAAGATTTTCATCTCTTTTGATCACTCTCTGCTTTTGCAGGCATGATGTCTTTCAGGGGCTGACCACTCCCGATAAACTATTGTGCACAGTTTTCAAGGTCCCATTATTTCAAAAATAGATAGCCAAGCCTACTTCTCTGTTTTAGTCTAAAAGCTCCTCTGAAACCTCTTCAGCATGGTCAGCCCTGCTGCTGTTTGAGATATTGCTGGCATAGCTTCCAAATCACAACACCACACAAGTTACCACAGTACATCAAGCTGACAAACAAGTGGTGGTATGAAATACAGCTTAGTCAAAAATATTCAATACTGACTGATCTCTCCTTTAGGTCCCTACAGTGTTCAAGGTCACAGGGTCAAAGTATACCAGCCAGAAGGGGAAGAAAGTTGGCATTATGGTGTTGTAAGTCATCAGGACACTATCACCCGTCTTATGGAGGTATCTATAACTGAGGTGAGCATCTGTGTCATTTAGTTTAAGGCCCACCTGTCCTCTTCCAAAAAATGGTTTAGAGAAAGAGTGCAAATCAGTGTGTAAGATGTAGGTCCCATTCTTGGTTCTATCACTTAATAGCTATATGATGCTAAGAAAAGCCATTCAACTTTCCTCAGTTTGCTCATGTGTAAATTAGAGTTAATTATATAACTCTCCAGTGACCTAATAGTGCGATTTTGGGAGCCAGGCAAATATATTTGAAAGCACTTTGAAATCTATTAATCTGTTAATCTATTAATAAAAAATGTGTGGAGTCAGTGTAGAGAAATCATTTCCCAAAAGTCAGTGCCCTGAATTCAGTCTACCAGTCTCCTATAAACTATGAGAAAATAAATGTATCTTCTTTAAAGTTCAAAAAAAGAATATTATCATTATTTTATCTCATATTTATAAACTTAGTAGAAAAGAGTAGTTAGCAGTTGTTTTTGTACTAGTTCT
>NW_006400257.1:355327-380665 GCF_000299155.1 Elephantulus edwardii | reverse complement strand
CTTGTTTTTCAATTCAGCGTAGTAATCCATTTACCACAGCTTCTCTATCCATTTATTTGCTTTTGTGAACAAAGCTGTGATAAACATGAGTGTGCGTATATCTGCTTGGGTGGCAGTTATGGGTTCTTTGGGGTATATTCCAAGTAGTGGAATTGCTGGGTCAAATGGTATTTCTATTTGCAACTTTTTGAGCATCATCATACTGACTTCCATAATGGCTGTGTACCATTTTACACTTCCACCAACAGTGAATCAAGGTTCCAGTTTCTCCACAATCTAGCCAGCATTCAGCATTTGTTGTTTGCTAAAATTTAATCATTTCTAATAAAATAAATCAAATATGGAAACGAGAGGTATATGGAGAATTAATTGTCTAGGAAAAACAGGAGATAAATATTTTGAGACAAGTTTAGCAGTCATGTGATATACATATAAGGGTTTATTTGTTTGTTTATGTTTTATTGCATTTTTAAAAAATTTATTAAAATTTTCATTTTAAAAATTTCAAACAATATATAAATGTTTCAAGTCCATGGTGTAAACCAGTTCTTCCTGTAAGCAAATGCTGTTCCCCAGTGATAACCACCATTAATGGTGTAGTTTATATCTAATATTTTTCCAGATATTTTCTGAAAAATATGTATATATATATATATATATATATATATATATATATATATATATATATATATGAGACTCTTAAAGTTGTCTATAATACAAAACCAAACCAATGCCTTCTGGTTGTTTCCAATCAGTAGGATCATTTGAGGATGTAAATCTTAACTGGAGGAGGTGGTCTCATTTTTCTCCCATGAAGTGGCTGGTGGGTTCAAACTGCTAAGCTTTTGGTTAAGACCAGAGGTTAGCAGACTAATACTTAACTTACTATGAGTATTATGACTATTTATTACACCAGAGATCCTTTAAAATCATATTAGTAGCATATGATAAATACTCTTATGTAATATACATTTTTAACCAAATTGTGTACTACAGTCATTTTTCTGTATAATTTTCTATACAAAGAGAGCTGCCTCTTCCTTTCTAAATAAATGCATAATGTTCTACTGAATGGTTGTACCATGATTTAATCTAATATTGGCTAACCTCTAAATCATTGCATTTTCACTAATATAAACAATACCACAGTGAATATCCTTGAACCACGTGACTGCCTTGTTTCACATATTTATTTGAGTAAATTTCTAGATATTTTTTGCCACTAGAGCTCAAATTCCTAGATATTTTTGGTTTGTCATATTACACTTGATATTTTCTGTTAAATGGGCACTCTAAAATTGTTTGAATGATTATTGGCTGTGCACATTTTTAGTTTCTCTGTTCTCATTCACTGCTGTTGAGTCTATTCCAGATCATTGTGGCCATCAGGTTTCCCAGGCTGTAATCATAATGAGAGGAATTTACCCACCTTCCTTCCTTGAGTGGCTATTGGGTTGAAATGTAGGAACTGGTGGATTTGAACCACTAGAGATTGGCAGCTTTTCAGTTAGCAGAGCATCTTGCTATAGATCGCCACCTACTCTTCCATCTAGGATACACAAATAGGTTTTAAAAATAGAGAATTTGAAATTAGCATCCCTAAAAGACACATTGGACATTTAACTCTATTCTCCTGTCTGTCATTAAATAAATACTCAAGTGCTTACCATAGTCCAATCATATTCCAGCTGTTGCTTTTATAGCAGTGAATGAGATGGCAGAAATTTTTGCTTTCATGGACCTTTTATTCTAGTGAGGAAATTAAGACAGTGACATAGATTAGAAAAAATAGATAATTATTTCCTTGAACAAGGCTCTAAATATCTTTATCCTTTTTTGTATATTCTTTGCTATTTTGCTCCTATCCTAGAGTGGTGAGATCGAGTCAGTGGATCCCAGACTGGTCCATGTGATGCTGGTTGACAACTCTTCATCTCATAGTGAGGTACAGTAATGAACTGAGTCTCTAAGTAGACACATGTGTTTGCATTACCTTGTTACATAGATGTATGAAGAATACCCTTGGGTTTTAGCTCTGGTCACCATCAATTTCTTGCTTTTTTCATAGACTGTCCAATTAAAAAATGATGGTTTTAAGAGAGATAACCATCTGAGCAAACCTTTTTAGTCATGGCTGTGTTCCCTACTGGTTTTTAAATCCAAGGCTTATTTCTTTTAATTTAAAAACGTTGTTTATTTTGTTGTACATATTCTTCCCTCCCCTTCCCTTCCTATTCAAGGCGACCTTATGTACAACAGAATGATAAATTGCTTTGTTCTATAGGATATGTGTCTTTGCTGCATTTATATGGTTATTACTAGTACTCTAATAGTGCATTATGGTGCCTCTTATAGTCTTCATTATTTCATTTATTCAGTGAATACTGTATGCCAGAACTAGCCTGATACATCTCCATATCATAGGCTACCGAGTCACATGTAAGTAGTTCACCAACAGTAGGGAATACATGTAAGTTATGCTCAGAGGATAATGGTAGAATGTTAAAAACAAGATCCTGCAAGTTAGAAGTGAAATTGATTCTTTTCAGTAACAAATAATGATTCTTCCCTAAAGTTTGAAACCTATCAATTAGGACCCAATAGGACTATCTTGTTTTTCTAGCTCTCAAAAGTTTTCTATATCTGACTGGGTACAGTTTTATTTTTCTTTATTCTTTTCTCTATTTTTCTGCTGCTCTTTATTAGTGCTCTTTTTATACTTTTCTGTTATTCTTTATTTCCTTCTATGACAGATTTCTGCCTCGCACAAGTGCCAACTTTTATTGGTTTTGCTGTATAAATTATATGACAGTTCTGCCAGATTTTATAGTAACTTAGACCCATGATCACCACAATTTCTTAAGCATGAGTATAGATTAGTAAACAAAAAGGGAAAAATTTCCCTGATCACACTTTCATGTTTATCATAACACTGAAAACTGGTGATGGTAGAGGTTAAAAATGAGAATAAAAAGTTGTAAAATCAAGTCAAAATGTCATGGTAATTAATTTATTACCCTAGTCAGTGGTAATTAATGTTTTAAAACAAAATGTTTACAAGTGATTGAAAAACAAATCTGATTTATAAAATTTTATTCTAAATTATAATTTAATTTTAAAAAATGTTTGATAGGCATAATTAGAAAATGATTCATTTTATAAAACATAATGAATAGGAGGGAGCTCTGACAGCCTCATGGCAAGAAGCTGTGCTGCAATCTTGAAGGCACATGGTTCAAATCCACGAGATGCTCTGCTGGAGAAGGAGGGGCAGTCTCCTCCTGTGCCAGTTGGATCTGATTAGACAGTATACAACAAGGGGAAAAAACACCCAAAAAAATTCTCCCATAATGAATGGGAATGATTGTATAATGTACAATGTGAATGAACCCAGTGTATACAAACTGTGTGTGCAAACCAATATAAAATAAAAAATTTTTTTAAATAAAACATAAGTCATTTTGAGTTTAAAAATATTTAAGGAATCAGTCAAATAAAAAAAAGTGCTTAGCACACAGAAATAATTCTTGAATAAAATATTTAGAAATCTGGATGTTTTGTTGTTGTTGTTTTTGTTATATGCCGTTGAGTCACTTGCGACTCATAGCGACCCTATGTACAACAGCCCTAACTCCTGCTCTGTCCCTTACCAATGTCACTGTCTCCTACATGCCTATCCCTATTACCTCAGTGATGGAATCAATCCATCTTATCAAGGGTTTTCCTCTCCTGCGCCGTCCCACCACCCTCCCAAGCATGACAGCCCTCTCCAAGGACTGGTCTCTCCTTGCAACATGTCCGAAGTATGTCAGATGAATCTTCAGCATCCTGGCTTCACCCTCTCTAGGAAGAACTTGTTTGTTCTCCCAACAGTCCATGATATATTCAATACTTTTCTCCAGCACCAAAGCTCAAAGTCATCAACTCTCCTTCTATCATCCCCAGTCATTGTCTAGCTCTCTGAAGCATAGCAAGAAATGGCAAAGACCATGGCCTGTATTAGACACACCTAAATCACCAGACTGACATCGTTGCTCCTCACTACCTTGGAGAGGTCTCTGACAGCAGACTTTCCCAGTGCAGTTCGTCTTTTAATTTCCTGGCTCTGGTCCCAAGAGTGTTGATTGTAGAGCCAAGCAAACTGAAGCTGTCAACAATCTTCACCATCTATCATGATGATGCCAGTCAGCCCAGTGATGAGAATCTTTGTTTTCTTGACATTGTAGTGGGGGGAGGGGGGGGAGAGAATCCTGTACAGAAATTAAAGGCAAAAAGTTAAAACTAAAGGTAGGAAAAATAAAGAAACTACAACTGTCAAGACAAAAAATAAAATTTGAAAATGTTTCAGTTACAATAGTAATAATTACAATAAATAAAGACAAAAATCTGTACAAAGAATATATAAAATACTCAAGGGTACAGTTCATTAAATTGATAAATTCTCTCACCACCATTGAGTAGACTGACTCACAGCAGCCCTCATTATGTTTTCATGGCTATAAATCTTAACAGGAGGAAATTGCCCATCTTTCTTACTTAATTGCTTATAAATTTTAACTGCAAGAGACTTGAATCCTTTTTGTTAGCAGAATAACATGTGACAGACTATGCCAACAGAGCTCTGTAAGTTGATAAATACTGATGGCTAAATAACTGTGTATCTTTAGCTTATTGCCACACCAACACATGTTATCTGAATAAAATCTAAAAAGAATGCTTGATTTATTTGTATACACATCTGTGGGATATACAATTTTAAAAGGTCTGGTTATTCGTTATAACTGCATAGAGATTACATGAGAGAGAACTATATTTGCTACTCCCTTCTTTTCAGCCTCAGGGAATTTCTTAATCCTATATTATCTTAGATGTTCTAGCATCTCAAATAAGATACCAATAAGATATCATAAAATTGTTAGAAGAGCTAATAGAGTTAGCAGTTTGTTGTATGGTAGTCTATTTTCCCTCCCCATCCTATTTCTCTAATGCTTTGAAATAAAGTCTGGAGATTGTTGGAATCTTTAATAGTATCTATGAAAACAAAATCTGTTTCTGCTGGAATTACTTTTCCTATTGTTCACCTCTAAAGATGGCATTATTTTCTACTTTGAATCTTTTGTTGAAATCATGTGTTTTCTGTAATGCAAGGCAATTTGAATGAAATGAAAAAACTTAGAATTTTTTTGCAGTTGTAAAGATTTTGATACAATTAATGGAGCACATGTGTCCTATTAATGAACTGAGATAGACTAGCTAGTATTGGCCCCTTTGTATCAGATAGTCTTGTGTTCTTTTATGCTGGGAATGACAAATTGAAGAGTAATGGTGTTACATTCCTTTTAAAAAAAAGAACATTAAAAAAACCAAATAACATTTCACTATCCTGATTTACAGTGCTGTGAGTGGTAATATATTGTCTGTATATATCTTTAAAAGACCAATTAAGAAAAACATTAATCAAATATATGCACCAACCAGGTGAATTGACACGGTGACTCTTTCAGTAGGCTCTCAGGTGCCGGGAAGTGTGAGGATATTGCAGGATACAACAAGGTTGAGATCTGTTCATAGGGTCGTACTCAACTCAATGGCACTGAACAACAGCAACAACAATATTAAGAAATTGAGAATTTCTACCAAATTTTGCTGACTGAAATTGATCGAACATGCAACCAACATGCATTAATAATAATTAGTGGCTGGAATACAAAAGTTAGAAACAAAGGAGGAGGACTGACAGTTGGAAAATAGTTGAAAACAGGTGATAGAAAGGAAGCAGCAGATAACCTGATACAACTTGTACCTTTAAAAAAAAAAACATAACCAACTATACACATGAACCTCACTTGATGAATTACACAGAACCACATTGACTACATTTGTGAAAAGAGTCGAAGGAGAAGCTCAAAGTCAGTAGTCAAAAAAAGCCAAAGGCTGGCAATGGATAAAGACCATAAATTACTTATGAGAAAGTTCAAATTGAAGCTGAAAGAAATGAAAATTCCACAAGAACCAAAATATGACCTTGTATTTATCCCACCTGAATTTAAGACCATCTCAAGAAATTATTTGATGCACAAAAAATTATTTGAACACAGGGAGCTCTGGTGGCCTAGTGGCAGGAAGCTGCACTACAATCCCAAAGGTGCATGGTTCAAATCCACTAGGTGCTCTGCTGGAGAAGGAGGGACAATCTCCTCCTGTACCAGTCAGATCTGATTTGATGGTAAAAATAGAAAAATAATAAAATAAAATAAATTTTTTTAAAACAATGATGCATTGAACACTAATGACCAGTGACAAGATGAGTTGTGGAATAACATGATCCATGAAGATAGCAAAACTTCTCCTGTTTTGAAAAGACAAAAATGAATGTCAGAAGAGACTTTGAAACTTATCCTAGAATGTTAAGAGGCCAAAACAGAGAGAAGAGATGTTGAAATAAGAGAGAAGAACAGAAGTAAAGAGATACCCATTTCACTTATCTTTGCTTGAAAAGACAAAGTATTGTAACAAAATGTGTAAAGATCTGTGCTCTAGAAAATGAAAAGGGAAGAACATGCTCAGCATTTCTCAAGCTGTAAGAATTGAATGATAAAATTCAAGCCTCAGATTACAATATTCTGTGGGCATAATCTTGATGATCCAGGAGGCATCAAAAGAAGGTGGAAGGAATGCATAGAGTCTTTATACCAAAAAGAATTAACACTAAACCATATCAGGAAGTAGCATATAATAAAGAACCAATAGTACTCAAAGAAGAAGTTCAAGGTGCACTGAAACATTGGCAAAAAAATAAGGCCCAGGAATTGATATGTCCAATGGACATGTTTCAATAAACAGACGTGACCCTGGTTGTGCTCACTAGTCTGTGCCAAGAAATTTGGAGAACAGATTCCTGACCAACTGACTGGAAGAGATCCATATTTGTACCCATTCCAAAAAAGGTGGTGCAATGGAATGTGGAAATTATCAAACAGTATCATTAGTATCATATGCAAGTAAAAACTTGAAAAGGGTTATTCATAAAAGGCTGCAATAGTACATTGTCAGAGAAGTACTAGAAATTTAAACTGGATTCCGAAGAGGCCTGGGCACAAGGGATATCATTACTGATGTCAAATGGATCTTGTTTGAAAGCAAAGAATACCGGAAAACGGTTTTATTGACTGTGCATAGGTGTATTTGACAGTGTATCATAGCAAATTATGGATAACCTTGAGAGAAATGGATTTCCAAAACAATTGTGTTCATGTAAAACCAGGAAGCCATAGACCAAGAAGCCATTATCCAAACAGAACAAAGAACACTGCCTAGTTTAAAATTAGGAACAATTTGAGTTAGGGTTGTATCTTTTTCTCCATATCTATTCACTCTGTATTCTCAGCAAATAATTATAAAAGCTGGACTATTTGAGGTAGAATGTGACATCAGATTGGAGGAAAGCCCAATCAATGACTGTATTATGCAGATGATATAACCTGACTTGAGAAAGTTTAAGAAGACTTGAAGAACTTACTAAAGAAGATCAAAAACTACAACGTTCAATATGGATAATGTCTCACCACTAAGAAAACAAAAATTGTCACCACTGACATGGAAGAGAATAAGTTGAAATTTTCAGTTATTTCATTTTACATGAATCAGCTGCCAACATCTATGGTAGCAGCAGTCAAAAAAATCAAAAGACGTGTTGCATTAAGAAAATCTGCTGTCAAGGACCTCACCAAAGAACTAAAGAGCAAGGATATCCGTTTAAAGACCAAGGTTCACCAGATCCATGCCATCATCTTTTAATTTGCTTTCTGTGCATCTGAAAGTTGTATCATGAAAGACAGCAGAAGAATCAATGCCTTTGAATTGTGGTGTTGGAGAAGAGTACCAAATATCCTGTGGACTACCAAAAGAACAAATAAGGCTATTTTGGAAGAAGTGCAACCAGGTTGCTCCTTAGATGAAAGAATGGTGAAACTCCACCTCGTATATTTTTGGAATGTCGTCAGGAGGAACTAGTCTTTGAAAAAATACATCATGCTGAGAAAGATGGAGAGTCAGAGAAAGAGAGGAAGATCCTCAGAAAGATGAATTGACATGGTAACTTTAACAGTGAACTCAGGCATATCAGAGACTGTGAAGATGTAACAGTATAGGACAAGGATCAGCTCTGTTGTTCAGAGAGTTACTCTGAGGTATAGTTAATTCAGTGGCACCAAATAACAGGATCTGTCCCAAAGGGTCCCAGGTGCCGAAATTGGTAGAATTAGGGCTATTTTTTCCAGATTTCACAGTTCTACCAGATTACACCATACACTAAGATGCAATAGCAGTTCCTCAAACCTACTACTATTGAGTTGACTCTAACTTAGAGGATCCATGCTAGGATAATGAACTGCCCCATCAGTTGAGACTGTAGATCGTAACCAGGAGCAAACTGCCACATCTTTTCTTCTCACAAAGAAGGCTAATGAATTTGAACCATCAGTCTTTCTGAATTGTCCCACTGTGCCACCATCATTCCTTCACTAACTACCAGAGTCAGAAAATATAAGTATGCAATGTCTGTCACACTGGTCATGAAAGCATTGTATTTTCACCATGTTTTAGTAGCTTCAACTCAAGTATTGAAATAATACTTGAAGTAAAAAGTTTTTGTGAAATAAGGAAATTCATATGTAGTAAAGAATGTTTTTAAAATCAGGGAGCAAATTGTCTACCCCCATAAAAATTTTAGTTTCTACTCTAATTATCTTATGAAAGAATCTACACAAAAAGTCTTTACAGTCCATTTGAGGAAGATAATGCATTGTATTTAAGGCATGCTTTGCCAATTTAATTAATTTCTAGTTACTATCATCCTGAACATGTGAAAATATAAGGAAGATTATGCTTTTAGACAGTGGGTATGTCTTAGACCTGGCTTTAGAATTTGGAAATCTGTGCCTGATTCAACTGTTTGCTTCTAGAGTTGGGAAAGAGCTCATGGTTTATTATTTTTCACAGAATAGAAGGTCCCTTGTAATAAATCTTTTTTGAATTTTGTTTTGTAGGGAGGGACGTTAAAAGCAGTAAAATCTTCCAAAGGAAAGAAGAAGAGAGAAAGCATAGAGGGGAAAGATGGCCGGAGGAGAAAAAGTGCATCAGACTCTGGGTGTGACCCTGCATCAAAGAAATTAAAAGGAGACAGGGGTGAAGTAGACAGTACGGGGAGCGATGGAGGTGAGGCGAGCCGAGGACCCTGGAAAGGAGGGAATGCCATTGGAGAGACAGCACTGGATCAGAGGGCCAAGCAGCCGCCATCCACGTTTATCCCCCAGATTAACCGCAGCATTCGCTTTGCCACTTACACCAAAGAAAACGGCAGGACTCTGGTGGTACAAGATGAACCTGTAGGTGGGGACACACCTGTACCTTTCACTCCATATTCTTCAGCCCCAGGTCAGCTACCTTTAACCCCAGAGGTGGGTGGAACTGAAAACAAAGAGGCAGGAAAAACATTGGAACAAGTTGGCCAGGGCATGGTGCCCTCAACAGCGGTAGCTAATACCGCCAACACCACCCCAACCACAGTGAGGATCTCAGACACTGGCCTTGCAACAGGGACTGGGCCAGAAAAACAGAGAGGCAGCTGGCCACAGGCCTCGGGAGAGGTGAGTTGCTTCATTTGCAAGATTTGTGTTCCTTTTTTACCCACCTTTGTTGTTAACACACCAGAAAGCATCTCAAATGTCACAGAAAAAGAAAAATCCATTTTTTTAATAAGTTTAAATTGTACTCTGAATAGACTTTTGCTGTGTTTGATGAGGTGACACTTCCCTCATTGGGCAAATGTATATATTTTAATGACTTTATAATCTCTTTAAAGTCATCTGCACAATTGGACTAATCAAAAACTGATTATATGACCTAATTTAATGATATATTAAAATAGATCTGGTGGGAAATCTTTTTAAATCAATTATCTATTCAATTCACGTAGTGACTGAGCCTCCACCAGGCCTTTCAGAGTCAAGGTTAATGAATTACAGTGTTGATAATAGTGAACACTATAATTAAGGCTATATGCAAGCTACCATTACCAGCCTCTGTTTGCAATTCATTTTCAGTGATATTTTCTTTGAGGCTGTGCTGTTTTCTATGATTTGATCGAGCCATAAAAAAAATTTTATTGGTTTGGTTTTTCTCAAATTTCGATCTTTTTTAGGCCTTATCTGAAAAAGTGTGTGGGATTAATCACAGTAGAGTCTAGTTTACTATGTTCTTTATCTGATCTCAATCTCAAACTTAGTACTTTGGAATCAGAACTGACTCATAGCTGGCCTCTGGCGAGTTGTGAGGTTGTAAGTTGTGCAGAAAAGGTTGTCCATCTATCTTCGGAATATCTGGTGGATTCCGATTGCCTGAGGGGTGCAGCTTTAGGATTTAGCAGCACAGCTCCCACCAGCTGTGCCACCAGAGTTCCTTTTTTCTGATAAGCATATATTACTGCTAATCTGAAACTATTTTTAAACAAATATAGGTTAACAATTAAGGTGACTTCCCAATCCAAATTTGAAATAATACCAATATCAGTTGTATTGTTTTGCAGCTCCCCTTCCCCACCCAAAACTGGCTGTTAACTCAGGCTGGAATAAAAAAATACAAAGATGAAATGCTTATTTTTTTTAAAGTTATGTATAAGAAATTACTGTGTGCTAAGTACTATATAAAAATAAATATTTCATATCCCTATATTAATGAGCTCATATTCTAAAATGCAGATGTTTTTGGGATAACAATACCAAATAAAACATATACACACACACACACACACACGTTTGATTTCCTTCCTTTTCCAGCAAATGCACAATTTATTGCACAGTTTATTGATTGGATTGCTATGAGTCATAGCTGACTAGATGGCACCTAACAGCAGATGTGCAGGGATGAGTTGGGGAGGTAATCTGTAAATGCACATTTCACAAGGTTCATATGTCTGTTTGTCCTCTGGTAGTTGAACTGTATCCTCAGAAGAACCAGGTGAGGGTCTTAGTGGCTTTCTAGCGTATGTAAGCCATCATAGTGTCTAAATTATTTCAAATTAACTCCATGTTAAAGGCTGTATGAATTGCATAATAGACCAACTTTTAAATGCAAAAAGAAATCCTCTGAATGCTGTTATTTTCTAGGCAGCAAAAACTTAATAGATATCAAAGAAGTTAAAGAAATGTCTGCTACAGTGTCAGTGATTTTGCTAATGTTTCAGGATATCATTGTAAAGTACAGAAATGAGTATTTCCACTGTAATGCAAATCTGAAATGATGCAGCCATCAGGAAACTTCTTGCTCCAAAAACCATCTCTTGCTATCAATTTGTCACCACTTGCTTATAAAAAAAGTATTTGGAATTTAATCATTTGAAGAAATATCCCATTTTGTTGTTGTTGTTGTTGTTGTTCATGTGTTTATGTTCCAAAGAAACCTTTGGTAATGAAACATGAGCTGCTCACACTGGTGCCTTGCAGTCATGCAGGTGTAATGTCTTATGGCCGGCCAGTGCTGCCAGTGAAACAACAACAGAGTGTCAGGTCTTTGTCCAGTCCATTTGATTTGTATGAAGGAAAAGAAAAATGAGCTTTAAGATTTTAACTCTATAATGGTTGGAAGCGATCTCCTGCCAATGTCAAATAGAGACAAAACAACAGGTGTCCTGCATTATTCCATCCCTCTGTGTAGCCCTCAGTCACTGGATGGAAAAAGGTTCCACATTTTTTTGTCTTTATTTTTTCTTTAATTGTGACTTGAGTGTTACCAGAATTTCTCGTTTAAAGAATAGCATGCATAAACTTAACTCGCGGGGTGGAGGGGTGGGGAGATAGCCATTTTGTTTATCTGGATTTTTTTACTTTTATTGTTAAACCTAAAATTTACCCTTATAAAGTATTTCTAAGTCTGTAATTCCAGTGCCATTTACTGCATAACAGTGTTTTCTAATGATCATCATTTGTTAGTTCCAAAACTTTTTCATCACCCCAAAAAGGAAACCTCATATCTATTGAATAGTAATGAAATATTTTTTTTCCCCAATGAATCTTTTGAGATATCAACCTCTGTTTCCGGAACGTGTTTTTTCGTTTGATTTTTTTTTTTTTTACAAACAATGGTTTATAAATCAAGTGTTAAGAGCTGAGTTTTATGAAACAAATGTTAAGAACTCATATGTACATATAAATGGATTTTTTTCTGTGTATATTTTGTATGTTAATAGACACATTTTTTTTCCTTTCTAGAACACTGGTAGATTCTAATGATAAGGTCTAACTTCAGTTTTTCGATATTCAACTTGTAGGTGAAATTAAGACCCATAAATAGTTAGGCAATTTCCAGAAGGGTCCTTCTTGGAGAGCTATAGACTATTTTCATTATAATGAGCTTATGATAGGACTGAAGTAATTTGTAAGAGAGTATGCAATAGCTTAAATAAATTAAAACTTTAATAATAACCTGAGGTCATTGAGGTAGATTATTATCATAATAGTCATTAGTTGTGTTTCAAAGTAAAAGCTGGTATCTGCACAAGACCCTTTTCCCCAGGAGTGGCAAGGTAAAAGACATCCAGCTATGGTCTGTGACTGCTTTCTTCTCTGGTGCTGGTGAAACCCAGTTATAGGAACAATTCTATAGAATGGTAGGAAAGAAGATTTAATTGTCCGACAAGAAATACTGGTACAATGATTACTTAGCTCCAAGAAAGAGATCTATCTTTGTCATGAAACAGCAGCATCACTAACTGAGGCTGACTTTTCTTTCAGAATTCAAGAAATTCTCTTCTGACTACTTCTGGATTTGGAGCATCTCTCTCCAGTTCATCACAACCTTTGAATTTTGGAAGTGGAAGAAGCCAGTCCAACGGGGTTCTAGCCACAGAGAATAAACCATTGGGCTTCTTTGGCTGTAGCTCTGCATCAGAGTCACAGACAGACTCTGATCTCTCCAAAAACTTGTTTTTTCAGTGCATGTCACAAACTTTACCCACCAGTAACTACTTCACTACAGTTTCAGAGAGTTTGACTGATGATTCCTCTAGTCGAGACTCTTTCAAACAAAGCCTTGAGAGCCTCAGCTCAGGCCTGTGTAAAAGCAGACCTGCCCTGGGAGCAGACCCTAAGGCAGGCTCTAAGGCTGGCAGCTCTGTGGACAGGAAAGTGCCTGCAGAGTCCATGCCCACCCTCACACCAGCCTTCCCCCGGAGTCTCCTAAATACCCACACACCAGAGAGTCATGAAAATCTATTTTTACAGCCCCCCAAATTATCCCGAGAAGAGCCTTCTAATCCTTTTCTGGCATTTGTGGAGAAAGTAGAACATAGCCCTTTCAGCAGCTTTGCATCTCAGGCATCAGGTAGCTGCTCTTCTGCTACCACTGTCACTTCCAAGGCAGCACCCAGCTGGCCTGACTCTCACTCCTCTACAGATTCAGCATCTTCAGCAAAGAAGAAAACTCTCTTCATAGCAACTGACTCCTCCAAGCTGGTGCCTGGTGTTCTGGGTTCAACTCTTACCACCGCTGGCCCAAGCCTCTCAGCCATGGGGAATGGCCGTTCCAGCTCACCCACCAGCAGCCTCACCCAGCCCATCGAGATGCCTACTCTCTCCTCCAGCCCCACAGAGGAGAGGCCAACTGTGGGGCCTGGACAGCAGGACAATCCCCTCCTCAAAACCTTTAGTACTGTCTTTGGCAGGCACTCAGCCGGCTTTCTGTCTTCTCCTGCAGATTTTTCACAGGAGAACAAAGCTCCTTTTGAAGCTGTGAAAAGGTTCTCACTGGATGAGCGAAGCTTGGCTTGCAGACAGGACTCAGACTCCAGCACCAACAGTGACCTGTCAGATATGAGCGACTCTGAGGAGCAGCTGCAAGCCAAAACTGGTCTGAAGGGGATTCCGGAGCACCTGATGGGAAAGCTGGGCCCCAATGGGGAGCGCAGTGCTGAGCTGTTGCTGGGCAAAGGCAAAGGGAAGCAGGCCCCTAAGGGCCGGCCTCGGACCGCCCCTCTGAAAGGTGATCCTGCTGGGGTTACATTAAGAGTTTTGCAGTGGCACTGACTTCAGTTGCTATTGTGCTCTTGGGCAGCAGAGGCATGCACTCTGATGGAAAGGTCTATGATTGTCAAGAGAATTACGTAGGCAAAGCGTTTAACAGAGGCCCTTCATTGGACCATCTGGTTGGGACCATCTGTGAGAGGAATGTCTTATCTTGTGTGTTAACCTCACAAAGGAAGACCTTTGATCTTCCTGGCAGTCTGTTATTTTTCTTGTTCACAACCATTTCCTTGTATTTACCTTATCCCTTTGTCCTTTGCTTTGGTCGTTCTTTTCCTTTACTTTTGAGAAGTAACTGAGTACTGCTGGTTCCACTCTCACGTATCAGGCCTTTGTAGATTTGAGGATGTAAAGAGAATCACTCCTCAATTTTTGCACTTCTAGAATATATTTAAGGATTTAGCACCACTAACAAAAGTCTTTATCCTCAGTGGTTGATAGATTATAGCATGGAAATGTGTAAGTTGTTGTTGTTGAGTACCATCAAGTCGGAACCGACTCATACCTAACCCTCCAGTGGGTTTAAATCACAGAGGCAGTAAATCACACAGAGGACATTGCCTGTCTTTCTCCTATGGAGCAAAACTGGTACATTCAAACCATGGAAGAAACCAGGGAGAAAGTCCTGTGGTAAAAATAACAACTCTCAGTAGAAATAATTGGCGTTCTATTGGAGCTCAGAAAGTCTTAATTAGTGAAAAGCCATGTTCTGAGTTGCTGTTGAATGTTGGCAACAATCCTACGGTTTCTCTAGAGTCCAAAGGTATGTATTATACTTTGAAACTTTTCACAAATTTTCAGTGATCCTTCACTTCCAATTGGAACCTCTTTTCTCCCTATACTCCTTTTCTATCAAAAGTGAGGCCTTGTACACACCTGTCCAAGGAGTGCCAGGAAGAGGGTCCCAGGGCAAAACAAGTATCTGTCCCCAAAATCCTCACATTATAGGGCTTCATTTTCATGTCTCATGAACAACTTTTCCCCCTCCCTCTTGCCACAGTTGGCCAGTCAGTGCTGAAAGATGTAAGCAAAGTGAAGAAGCTGAAGCAGTCTGGAGAGCCCTTTCTACAGGACGGGTCGTGCATTAACGTGGCCCCTCATCTGCACAAGTGCCGGGAGTGCCGCCTCGAGCGGTATAGGAAGTTTAAAGAACAGGAACAAGATGATTCCACTGTGGCCTGCCGCTTCTTCCACTTCCGGAGGTACACTCCTCTTTCTGCCTCTTTCTCAATTTTCTATTAGTGACACAGCTTCTACTCTTTCTCTGAAATTGTCAACATAGCTTACCATCCTTTTCATCTCTTTCCTTAACTCCCCTTTAATCTCTTAAAAGTCTGGGCTAGGACTCTGCCATTGTAACCAGGTAGTTTTTTAATGTGTCCTTGGAAACCTAAGTTGAATAGTCTCAATTAATAACCCCAGTATGAAATGATGACGTTTTCCCCAAATGAGTTTCATTTGTAACCACTGACATAAACTGAAGGACTCCATTTTGAATTATGGGGCTACCTAGTCACTTAATCCTCTGACTCAGTTAGAATAACTTGAGTCATGTTGGAGAGAAGAGGAAGTACAACTAGGAGATAGTAACGTGGTATTGTTGTTAGGTGCTTTTGAGTTGTGTATGACCCATAGAGACCCTGTGAACAACATATCTGAACCCTGTTCTATCCTGTGCCATCCTCACAATCTCTGACCTACTTGAGTCCATTGCTGCAGTTCCTGTGTCAGACCATCTCGTTGAGGGTCTTCTCTCTTTTGTCAACCCTCCACCTTTCCAAGCATGATACCCTGCTCCATGGAATAACCTCTCCTAGCAACATGCCTGAAGTATGTATAGAGTCTGATGAAAATCCTGGAATTACCCAATTTTATTAAAAAAAAAACCAAACACAGCTGTGTTATATACACTTTCCTTTTAAATTTAGGCATTTCTTATAAACAATTTTCTAAGAAGAATTTTTACTCAGAACATCTATGAGATATCATCTCATCCCAGCAACAATAGCAAAGTTCAACAGGACAGCAAACAACAAATGTTGGTGAAGTTGTGGAGAGATTGGAACTTTTTTTTTACTTTTTTTTTTTTATTTGATTATTTTTTGTGTGTACCGTCAAATCAGATCTGACTGGTACAGGAGGACATTGTTCCTCCTTCTCAAGCAGAGCATCTGGTGGATTTGAACTGTACTTTTTTTTTAATTAAATTTTATTCATTTTAATGAGCATTTACAGAGATTTTGGATTTCCATTCATTCATTGTTGCACTATTTTCTCTACCCCCCCCATTTCATTCCTCTTCCCCCCCAAAAGTCTGTTTTAATTGTCCCATTGCCACAGTGCTTGTCAAAGCCAGTTCTGATTAATCTCCTTTGTCAGTGTGTCCTTTGCCATTCCCTATCACTCCTCCCTGAGAGAGACTTCATCCTGATTCATAAGGAAAAGGGGACGGTGTATTCTCTTAGCTACTTCCTGCTGAAAAGGGATGCTGTAGGTTTCAGGGTTAAGATCTTCTCTCACTACTCTAAAGGGCCCCTTTGGCAATAGGAAACATGTTAGACTATTGTGGCGATTGATTTTGGAATTTAGATGCACTGTTATCATTTGTGCTTAGCTGTACATGTTCATATCCTTGAAGACGTATCATGGAACTGTTGCAGCCTATAAGACACAAATTTAGCTAACAAGTTAAAAGTACACGAGTCAAACATTAAAAAGCAAGAATATTCCAAGTAGAGGTTCTAACAGTGGCACAAATCAAGTTACAGAGGGAAGGTAGTTCTTAAAATAAAAGGCCTATTGACTATCACTTTGACTATTATAGTATAAAGGTTAGGAACCACAAGATATAGAGGCTCAACTATGTCATTTATGGTTCTTAAGTCCTGGAGCAAATTCCATCTACCACTGCGTTGTTTTACAGCTCGGAAGTCCACATGCAAGGCAGAGGTGAAGTAAGGAACTGCTTATGAGGTTTTCTGTCAATTCCAACAACTAAGAAATAGTGAGAAGAGTTGGGACCTCAGAAGGCTTTTAGGACCAAATAGTAGGCTCTTGTGCCAGGAGAAAACGAATATACCTACCAGTAATGTTAATGCTCACTCACAGCTTTTCTGGGAGGATCTAAATCGTTGAAGCGTCCTCCTTTGTTTCCAGCTGGGAGAGATTGGAACTTGTATTCACTGAAGTGCAAATGTAAAACGGTACAGAGGTTATAGAAGGTGGTCTGGTGCTTTCTTAAAAAGTGGAAATGTGCAACAAATGAGTGAATGAATGGAAAGCCTAATCTCTACTGTAAACTTTCCTTAAAATTAGTTTAAAAAAATATCCAACTCCCAAAAAAAAGAAGAAGAAATCAGAACTACAAACAGATGTATGCATACCCATATTTATAAACTATAGGAACAGTACATTGACAGAGAACTTCTAGAAACACAAGCTGGGTTTGGAAGAGGTCGTTGCACTAAAGACATTATTGCCAAAGCCAGACAGATCTTGGCAGAAAGCAGAGAGTACCTGAAGAATGTCTGTTTCATTGACTGTGCAAAGGCATTTGACTGTGTGGATCACAGTAAATTGTGGCTAACTTTGAGGAAAATGAGTATCTCAGGGCTCTTGATCATGCTTATATGAAACCTATACTTGGACCAAGAACAGTCCTCAGAACAGATCAGGAAAATACTGCATGGTTCAAAATCAGGAAGGGAGTGCATCCTATCGTACCTTTTCAGTCTATGCCAGGCAGATCATTTGGGAAGCAGGGCTTTATGAGGAGGAGTGTGGCATCAGGATTGGAGGAAGACTCATTAACAACCTGCAGTATGCAGATGCCACAACCCTACTTTCTGAAACTGAAAAGGACCTAAAGCACTTGCAAAAGGTCAAGGACTGTGATCTTCAATATGGATTGAAGCTCAACATCAGGAAGACAAAGATTCTCACCACTGGGCCAACTGGCATCACCATATTAGATGGAGAAGAGATTGAGGTTGTTAACAATTACACCTTGCTTGGATTCACAATCAGCATTCTTAATTAACACCAGCAGTCAGGAAATCAAAAGACAAATTGCATTGGGAAAATCTGCTGTCATGGACCTCTCCAGAGTACTGAAGAGCAATAATGTCAGTCTTGATACAAAGATGCGCCTGATCCAGGTCATGATCTTCTCAATTACTTGTTATGCTTCAGAAAGTTGGACAATGACTAAGGATAACAGAAGAAGAATAGATGCCTTCAAATTGTGGTGCTGAAGAGTCTTGAACATACCATGGACTGCAAAGAAAACAAATCAGTCTGACTTGAAGAAGGTGAAGCCAAGTCTCTCCTTGGAGGCTAGGATTTTGACGCTCTGCCTCACTCACTTTGGGCACATGGCCAGAAGAGATCAGTCCTTGGAGAAGGACATGATGCTTGGAAGGGTGGACGGGCAGCGAGAAGTGGCAGACCCAGAACGAGATGGATTGATACAGTAACTGAGGCAGTTGGGGTTGGTGGGGTTGGTGGGGTTGGTGTGTTGCAGTTAGTGAGACTGGCTCTGGACAGGGAAGGATTCAGAGCTGCTGTGCATAGGGTCACTATACATCGCAAGTGACTCAATGGCATAAAAAACAGTAACATATTATGACAGGCTTAGAAGCAGGAGTGGCATCTACTTCCTAAATAACGTGCCTCCGGAAACTCTATGAACTTTGATAAATATCAATAGTTGTAGAAGGGTTTCAGGCCTTTTGTTCATAGGGTCGCTACAAGTCATGCTTGACTCAAAGGCAATCAACAGCAACAACATGAAAAACTATAATAGATTTGAAAATATTGGGTTGTACAGATTGTAAATCTGTATATACAGATTTTTAAACACTCATGCTTACTTAAACTAACATAGTTAGAAATAGATTTGAACGGATTCATCACAGAAGAAGAAATTGAACAGGTTATAAAAACACTCCCAAACAAAATAGTCTGGATCCAGACAGCTCCACCAGTTATTCTACCAATCATTCACAGAAGAACTAACAACAATTATACTCAGACTATTTAAGAAGATAACAAAAGATGGAATACCTCTGAATACGGTCTGTGAAAACTTTTAACTACTACCAAAGCCACGCAGTGACACCAGTAAGAAAATTAAATTATAGTTCTGTATTCCTCATGATGGTGGCCTAGTGGTAAGGAGTTGCACTGCCAAGCCAAAGGCTCAAGATTCAACTATACCAACTGTTACATGGGAGAAAGATGGGCAGTCTCCCTCTGTGTGGTTTACAGCCTCTGAAATCCACTGGACAGCCAGCTTCAAGGTTGTTCCAACTCAACAGTACATAAGACCATCCCCCATGAACAAAAATTCTCAATAGAATCCTAGCAAATAGAATCTAGCATCATATTAGAATGGTCAGAGTGGAATTCAGTGCAGAGATGAGATTGAGCTGCAAGGATGATTTAACATTAGAAAAATAATCATTTTAATCTACCATATCAGTAAAGCTAAGGGAAAGAAATACATGATCATCTAAGTTGATGCAGAAAAGGTATTTGACCAGCACCTTTTCCTGATAAAAAATGCTCAGTAGATGTTCATTGAAATTAATAAAAAAAAAATTAAAAAAAAAAAGATTACCCTTTATCACCACGCCTTTTCAACATTGTAGAAGTCCTGGCCAGAGCAAGAAGCAGTTTGCAGGATGGTGTATTTATGGGTGTTTTTATAAGTTCTTGATTAACTCCTACTTTTTTCTGGAGAATAGAAAGCAAAGTCTGTGTGGAGGATAACATTGGATATCTGGAAAGAAAGGAAATAGTATTAAACAAGTGCCCACGTAAATAAGTATATCAGGAATCTGGACTCTGACTGTTTGGCAATATTAAGGGCTCACTTAACATGCTGCTGTCGTTATGTGCCATCAAGTGAGGGCCAATTCCTAGATGACCTTCCAGTGGATTTATTAAAGACTTCATATTTACCAAGAATTAACAAGCATTTTTATTAGTGCATAGAATACATGCTATCTTGGTCAAATAAGGTGAAAGTTCTTGACTCAGTTTGATTCATAATAATAATTTTCACTTGATTTCTTATAAGTCCTAGGATTTTAGTTGTATGTAAGTTGCATGGCTCTTGCTTTTTACCATGTATTTCTTTAACTGTCTAATTTTCTGTCTTAGATTGGTCTTCACTCGAAAAGGGGTACTCCGTGTGGAGGGTTTTTTGAGCCCCCAGCAAAGTGATCCTGATGCAATGAACCTGTGGATTCCTTCCTCCTCCCTCGCAGAGGGGATAGACCTAGAGACCTCAAAGTATATCCTGGCCAATGTCGGAGACCAGTTCTGCCAGCTCGTGATGTCTGAGAAGGAGGCCATGATGATGGTGGAGCCACATCGTAAGGCACCTTCTTGTTCTTGCTGGTCTTTTACACATGCCTAGCTGGAAACTAAATTTCTTTCTTTTAATGCATGAATTAAGGTTGAAAAGGTCCCTGGGCAGAAGCAGATGATTTTTTTAAGCCTAAAATCTTTACTATTAACCAGAAGGTTGGCAGTTTAAAACCACCCAAAAACACTGCAAAAGTAACTGATGATCTACTTTCATAAAAGGACAAGAAAACCTCAAGGAATGGTTTTCTCTGTAACACATCTGATCTCCTAAATCAGAAACCAAAAACAAAATCAACAAGACTGATTAAGACTTCTTTTTTATCGCAGTCTACATAACTGAAAGCATAGTCACCAAGTCTTGGCAGTTAACAAACTCAAAAATGCTTTCCTTCCATGCTTTTTATTTTGAGCTCTTTTCTTCTTTAGCACTGAACTAATTTTTATTAGTAGTCAATTCTCTTTTCATAGATTATAAACAGATGAAATTATCACTGGTTTTTTGACTATTTGCTTTCCAAACCAAAGAAAATTGTGCTGGACACAATAATGCCTTAAATTTCAAGGAAAAATAAAACACAACCTCTTCTTTTAAGCTCCCTAAGATTGAAAATTTTAGTTTCTTAAGTGGGAACATACAGCATGCATTCCATGGCAATAGATTATCATAACCTGACATTACCACAGCCCATAACGTTACATAGTTTATTTAGAAAAAGAAATTCTATGTATTTTGTTTCTCATACAATTTTAGAAACATTTAACTATGTAGATCTTTGCATTTTATTTCTATAAAAAAGATTTGTCTAGGGATCAGAGAATCTAGGGGCTTTTGTTGTTAATTACCATAGTCAAGGCTGATAATACTTCTTTTCTTCTCTCAGAGAAAGTGGCATGGAAAAGAGCAGTGCGTGGTGTTCGGGAAATGTGTGATGTATGTGAAACAACACTTTTCAATATCCACTGGGTTTGTCGCAAATGTGGATTTGGGGTCTGCCTTGACTGTTACAGGCTCAGGAAAAGCCGTCCACGCAGTGGTAAGCGAATTCTCTATGCCCTTATTCTAAGGATCGTTTGTAGATATGTGCCAATGGAGGTATTGCTCAAAACTAACTCCTTGCAGTCAAGTCAGAACCAACTCATAGCTAACCCTCCAACAGGCTTTCAGAGTTTGTAAAGTGTACAGGAAGAGAGTAAGTGCCCTTCTTTCTTCTGCAAACTTGCTAATTGAACTCAAACCACCTGCCTTGGGTTGACAGTGGAACTCCTCATCTATGAGGCCATCAGACCTCCCTAGTGGAGGTATAGGGCTTTGGAATTAAAAGAATTAGTTTGTGCTCCCTGCTTAGCTACTTCTCTTCACTTTTATTGCATGATGAAGCTTTTCTTATACTGACCAAACCAATCTAAACCCACTGTCTGTGTGATCCTTCTAACTCAGGGCAACCTCCATTTCTAACCCAAGGCTTAAAAGGAGACTGTGTTTTCTCACAGAGTGGCTTGGGAATAGACTTCTAACCTTTCAGTTGGCAGCCGAGCACGTAACCCACTTGAGTTCTAAAGAGGCAACTTAAACAAGCCAGTAAAGGTTATTCTTCATTTTTTCTTGGGTGTTTTTTTTTTTGTTGTTGTTGTTTTAAAATAATGGCTTCATTGAGATCATTCACATGTCATAAAATTCACCCTGATAAAATACACAGTTAAGTGATTTTTATATATTCACAAGATTCCATAGGAATCTAATTCCAGAGTATTTTTATTAGTCTGAAAAGAAAGATCATACCCAGTAACAATTCCTCTCTATTCACGGCTCCTCTAGCCTAAGTAGCTAATCATGTAATTTTTTCTCTCTGCATGTGCTTGGCTTTGAACATTTCATGTAAATGAAATCATGTAATATATTGACCTTTTGTGAAACATCATCTTTGCTGTATTACCTATCAGTACTTCTTTCTCTTGTATTATTTTCACAAATAGTACTTTGTGGACTTTTTTTAGAGGGGTTGGACATGGAATTTAACACATGTTTATCCATTTATCAGTTGATAAACTGAGTTTGACACACTGACAGACATATGGTAGAGTAAGAATTCTGGGGCTTCGTCTGACATACTTTGGACACGTTGCCAGGAGGGACGGGTCCTTGGAGAGGGACATCATGCTTGGGAGGGTGGAGGGACAGCGCAGGAGGGGAAGGCCCTCTATGAGATGGATTGATACGGTGACTGGGGTAATCGGGATGGGTGTGTCAGAGGCAGTGCGATTGGTGCAGGATAGAGCAGGGTTTAGGGCTGTTGTGCATAGGGTCGCTATGAGTCGAAAACGACTCGACGGCACATAACAACAATGTTGTTGTGTGCCATTGAGTAGACTGCGACTCATAGAGCCCCCTGTGAACAACAGATCTGAACCCTGTCCTGTCCTGTGCCATCCTTATCATCTCTGATACACTCAAGCCCAAAACTGATAAAACTGTGTCGATCCACCTGGTTGAGAGTCTTCCTCTCCTTCACCATCCCTCCATGTTTCCAAGCCTACTGTCCTTCACCAAGGAATATTCTGTCCTAGCAACATGCCCAGAGTATTTGTTACCAAGCTAAATCTTCACCTCCAAGGAGCACTCTGGCTGCACTTTCTGTAAAACATACCTGTTTGTTCTTTTGGCAGTCCATAGGATATTTAGGACTCTTCTCCAATACCACAGTTCAAAGGGATCAGTTCTTCTGTCATCCTTATTCATTGTTCAACTCCCAGTGGTGTAGAAAATTACTTAAAATATGATAGTCTGAATCAGTCCTCAAACTAACATCATTGCTCTCCAGTAACTAGGAGAGGTTCCTGACAGTGGACTTGCCCAATGCAGTGCATTTCCAGATCTTCTGATTGCTGGTACCAAAAGTGTTAATTGTAAATTGATCAAAGTAAGATGAAGTTGTTTACAGTTTCAATCTTTTCCCTATCATGATGTTACCAATTGGTTCCGTGGTGAAGATTTTTGTTTTCTTGATGTTGAGATGTAATCTATATAAAAAGCATAGTGTCTTTACACATGGACCCCTCCTAATGGACTGCTCAGGAATCAGATGGACTACATCTGGAATCATTTGAGAAGCTGAATATCAGCGGTCAAAACTAGGTCCTATGCTGACCATGAAACAGACCGTCAATTACTTCTGTGCAAGTTCAAATTAAGACTGAAAAAAGTGAAAACAAGTTCACAAGAACCAAAATATGGCCTTGAGTCTATCACACCTGAATTTTAAAATCTTTTTTTTATCACCTCTTTTATGAAAAAAGAAAAATTATTTTATACTGGTTTACTTACAAAGTCCATATCCATTGTTTTTCACACTGGCTCTTTCCCAGTTGCTTTATCCACCCCTTCCTCCACCCATCAGATTATGCGACCCTGTGATTACCCCCTGCCCATCCTCATCCCCTTGCTCCAAACTTCCCCCTTTAGAGCCTCATACATGTGTTACTAATTATCTTTTTATTTCTATGATGATGGAATTATACAGTATTTGTCCTTATAGGACTGAGTTCACTTAGCATAATGCTCTCCAGTCCATCTCAAGTTAGGTAATGATTTTCAGAATAATTCTTCCTGCCTGCATCGTTGTATTCCATCTTGTGAATGTACCATAATTTCTCAATACATTGATGTTCTTACAATGGTGAATACCGCTGTTATGAACATTGATGTAAAAATCTCCATTTGTGCCTCAGTTCCAATTTTCTTTTTTTTTTCCCAAATTTTCTTGAAGTATATTCAAAGCATTGGAGTAGCTGGATCATGGAATTTCTATGTTCAGCTTTTTGAGGAAATGCCAAACTGTCTTCCAGAGTGGTTGTACCATTTTACAATCCCACCAATCGTGCATAACAGTTCCTATCTCTCCACATCCTCTCTAGCATTTATTACTTGATGTCCTATTAAACTTCACCACTGCTACTGGGGTGAGATGGTATCTCATTATGGTTTCAATCTACGTCTCTTTTATTGCCAGTGATTTTGAGCATTCTTCTTGTGTCTTTTGGCCATGCGAATATCTTCCTATTTGAAAAGTCTTTCTCCTACAACCAGGAGAAAATAAAGTAGATGAATGGGATCTTCTAAGAATCAGATCTCTATGCACATCCAAAAACTTCTCCAACAGGGTAAAAAGGGAAGCCACTGACTGGGAAAAAGTTTTTGGTAATGACATAACAGATAAGGTACTTATATCCAGAATTTATAAAATACTTGAGCACCACAACAAGATAGAGGTAAATAATCCAGTAGAAAAATGGATATGAACAGACACTTCACCGAAGAAGACATTCAGAGGCTAACGAGCACATGAAGAAATACTCAAAATCCCTAGCTCTAAGAGAGATACAAATTAAAACAACTATGAGATATCATCTCACCCCAGTCAGAATAGCAAAATTTAACAGAACAGCAAGCAACAAATGCTAGTGAGATTGTGGAGAAACTGGAACCCTTATTCACTGATGGTGGGAGTGTAAAATGGTGCAACCCCTGCGGAAGGCGGTATGGGGCTTTCTCAAAAAGTTGCAAAAAGAGATACCTTTGACCCAGCAATTCCACTACTGGGAATATACCCCAAAGAGACCATAACTGCCACCCAAGCAGATATATGCACAACCATGTTTATCGCAGCTTTGTTCACAATAGCAAGGAGTTGGAAACAACATAAGTGCCCATCAACAGATGAATGGATAGAGAAGCTGTGGTATATTCACACAATGGAATACTATGCTGCAATGAAAAACAAGGAACTCATGCAATATTATTCAAAATGGGTGACTCTGAAGGACATGCTGAATGAAGTATCTCAGTCACAAAAGGACAAAAAAAAAATAAAAAAGAATAAAAAAAAAAAAG